>NC_057801.1:200156241-200282781 GCF_018294505.1 Triticum aestivum | reverse complement strand
GGCACCAAATCACCTTCTCCCCGGGAAGCTCCCTTCTCCCGAGCCATGAAACCTCAGCCCCACCTCCATGGCGCCCCCACCACACCATTTTCATAGCCGCCCTCCTCCCTAATGCCGGAGACGTTGTCCAATTGCTGTCGTGCACTGGGCCGTGTGCCTCTTACTTCGTGCTGCTGGTGCTGCCTCGACGATGGCCGCGTGAACCATACTGGAGCCGATTCACCCCCGCCGTTGTTCACGGTGCCGGAGCGGCTCCAACTTCGGATCTGTCCAGAGTCCTAGCGCTGCTTCCGCGTAGCCGTCGACCGTGGCGACATTGCTCTTTCCCTGCCGCCTGTTGCCACCGCAACCGCGTCGGCCTCACCGACTCGGCAGTTGGACCTGCCTACTTCACCATGCCGCCAGATAGGTCGCACCCTCAGCTGAAATCACTTTATTTAGGCATCAGTTGTCTGATTTTTTATTCTGAGCCAATCGATTCCCAATGGGAAGCAGCACCCCTCGAGGCGGCGGAGCTCCTAGGCTGTCGGTTGGCTAGTGTCTAACGTAAGGGTGCAGGGCCGCAAGTTCATCGTGGAAGCAGCGCTTAGATGGCTATCTTTTAGAGTTGCGTGGGTTGAAGGTACTGCCGCCGCCGGATCTGGATGACAGGGAGTCTTTGTGGATTGGCCCGGGGGCGGCGCAACCACGGCAGTGCGGTGGGGCGGGGGGCGGGGTTTTGGCTGGGGCCACGGACGGTGGAGGCAGGCTGCTCTGCCGTTGGTCGCTGGCTCTTCGGGGAAGATTCCGAACAGTGTCAGCCGGGAGGCACAATATGGCCATCAAGCCTATCCGGCATAGATCGGACAGTACCAAAATAAAATAAAATCGTGTGACCCCAATTTAGTCTTCAGTCAATAGACGTGTGACCACTCTTGTACCTTGCCGTTGATCTCTTAGTGTATTTCTTCGAATCAAAGAGATATGTCGTTCTTAACATTATGTGTTATCTGCATCTTCAGACACACCGTCTTCCGACTCACCACAGCTGCTCCAACAAGGGAAGCATACACCAGAAGGGAGCTACAGTCCCCACTCAACAGTTCCCTGCATCGAATGCGCGTGCCCGACATGGACAGCCACAACAACTGCAGGGCCATCGACAAGTCAGCACATGATGCTCACTCCTATGGATGGCAACCAGATAGGTTGTACCCTCATCTTACTTGTGTGCAACATTTATGGCTTTGTTATTCATCTAAGCACGGAAAATAGATCATCACATTTCACTGTATATTCATGTTGATCTCTTACGGGTCTTGTTCAGGAGTTCACGCTGTTCCACAGTTCAGCTAAGATACTTGTTCTTTAGGTAACGTTGTTCCATAGTTATCATCCATCAGCCAATGCTATCCCACAGGCTGGTGATTATAGTATTATACCACTTATAGTATTACCTATGTTGTTCTTTAATACTTTTGTGTGCCATCTAGTTAATCTCGAGTACAAACGATACATATTCTGTAGCTTTCATCTGTGTTCTCCCTTTAGTTTATGAGACCCGTTACTACTAGTTAACCCCAGTCCTACTATTTATCTCGTCCCCTACAGGCACTCATTTACATAAATCTAACTACTAGTTGTCTTCCATGCATGTCAGATATAATTGCACACACTGATATATCCACAAGAACCTCACGGAGCAATGTAAAGGCCAACAAACTTGATGTCAATGTTACCCAATATGATGGAACATGTAAAGGAAGTTCTTCAGAAGACTTGCAGAAAGATGATGAATCCTCTTCACCCCACAAGGTCCTTGCTCTAACTTGGCCTGTGATATGGGTACAACATGCATATAATGTCCTGGAGTGTATCTACTCTGTTGCAATGCCATGTGCTTAGCATGCTGATCATGCATGTAAATATGTCATGCCTTCCTGTTTTTCAGTACCTATTCCATTCATGATAACATGTTTTCAAATTCAAGTACTGTCATTCTACTCTATCGCAATGTCATCTGCTTAATTTGGACATCATGCTTTTGAATATCTTATGCATTGTTATTCATCAGTATGTACTTCATCTGTCTGCCATACCATGTTTTTTACATTGAAGTGTTGTTCTAGTGCTCTGTTGCAATGCCATCTTATTTTCCCAATCATACACGTATATGTTGCCTTAGTTATTTCTGTACGTATTCCGCTAGCATATAGTTTTACATTCAACTAGTCTTTTTTTTGCTGTGTTGTCCTGTCATATCCCTAGCTCTTACACCATACTCCCTCCGTCCGGATTACATGTTGCCGAAATGGATAAAAAAGGATGTATCTAGAACTGAAATACGCCTAGACCCATCCATTTTTTTCGGATGGAGGGAATACATGTCAATATGTCATGCATTTCTATTCTTCAGTACCTATTCCATCTCTCTGTTGTCGCATGTTTTATAATTAAAGCACCATTCTTCTATACAAGGCATGCAAGGGGAAGACGACTATGTTAGATCTGAAGGGTTACAAACAAGGCCTTTGCAAAAGATTCAAACGCCAGGAGATAATAAACCAACTCCAGTTTTTATAGATACTGCTCTAGCACAGAGAAACCCAACTCCTACTGATAATAAGCAGATTCCAGTGGCCAAAGAACTAGTCCACTCCATTCCAGCAAAAATATGTCAACTCAACTCTAAGAAGCGTGTGTGTATCCTTGCATCATGAAATTTTATAGCATGCTGATCATATTTTCTACATGTTTCTTACCCATCTCTCTTTTAGAAAATAAGCTTAACAGATAGAAGAATTTCTGCAATGTTATCGTTTATGAGGAAAGATTCTTGCAAGAATTCTCTATGCTCCAATGTAGATGTAAGTACCTGTTGTATATCACTATATTTTTACATCAGCATGTATTTTTTTAATCGGCGTGAATCCAACCTTTATCTGATCTAAATTTAGTTGTAGCAAAATGTATGATTAAAGGCCACAATGTTGATTTTTGTAAGGAAAACTGCCTGGTAGTTTTGCATCCTGAGCTGCATGAGTGTACTATCTCATATCAGTGGGTTTGAATACTTTGGTTCTGTGGTGGGTTTTTTAGTGTTTTTTTACTGTGTTGTCTTGTCGTATCCCTAGCTCTTACATCATACTCCCTCCGTCCGGATTAAATGTCACAGAAATGGATAAAACTGGATGTATCTAGAACTGAAATATGCCTAGACCCATCCATTTATTTCCGGATGGAGGGAATACATGTCAATATGTCATGCCTTTCTATTCTTCAGTACCTATTCCATCTCTGCTGTAGCACATTTTATAACTGAATCACCCTTCTTCTATATAAGGCATGCAAGGGGAAGACGGCTATGTTAGAATCTGAAGGGTTACAAACCAGGTCTTTGCAAAATATCCAAACGCCAGGAGATAATAAACCAACTCCATTTTCATAGATATTGCTCCAGCACAGAGAAACCCAACTCCCACTGATAATAAGCAGATTCCATTGGCCAAAGAACTAGTCCGCTCCAGTCCAGCAAAAGAATATCAACTCCATTCTAAGAAGGGTGTGCGTATCCTCGCATCATGAAATTTTATAGCATTCTGATCATATTTTCTACATGTTTCTTACCCATCTCTCTTTTAGAAAATAAGATTAAACGATAGAAGACTTCCTCCATTGGGATCGTTTTCGAGGAAAATATCTTCCGGGAATTCTCTATGCTCCAATGATGATGTAAGTACCTGTTTCATATCACTATATTTTTACATCAACATGTATTTTGTTAATCGGCATGAATCTAACCTTTATCTGATCTAAAATTAGTTGTAGCAAAATGTTAAAGGCACCAATGTTGATTTTTGTAAGGAAAACTGCCTAGTAGTTTTGCATACTGAGCTGCATGAATGTACTGTCTCATATCACGCACATTACTGAATTGTAGTGCCTCTCTGGTTGCCCATTCATTCATTGTGTCAATGTTGCTTTCGTACTACCTTACCTGGCTGATGATAGATGTGCCATATTATCTGACTTGTTGCTCAAACGTTCCTTGTGTCAATGTTGCTTTCCTATTATCTGACTTGGCCAATGATAGAAATGCTAGTGTGTTAGTTTTGTGCAGGCTGCTGAAGATAAGAAGACAAACTCTGAAAACAGCAAGGCAACCCCATTGTTTCTTTCCAGTAAACCTAGGCCAGGTAATATGGCAATAACTCATGATTAATCTGTTTGGTTCCCATCCTAATTTATGTTATAATGCAGTGGTCGAGACACTCTCCACTATCAATAATACAAGCCTGCCAAAATCGCCATCTGAATCTGTTCAGTATCCTCTATCTTGAATGCAACGGAATAAATGTATGTTTGTGAACCAATTAATGGCTGAAGCAATGATGGAAATGGTGGATGAATCAGAGGTGCAGAGTCGTGCGACACAACAACTGATCAATGTTTTCAGAGACAGTGTAGCAAAGCAGAAAGAACTTGCCCAGATGCTTATGGGCGTCATCTGTGTTGAGGTTGCAGATTGTGACGTTGTAGATGGTTAGGTTCTGCTCATTTATTTGCACTGGCATCAATCTTTGATTGCCCAGTGGATGTAATTTCCTGTAATATATGCTGGATGTGCA
This sequence comes from Triticum aestivum, assembly GCF_018294505.1. Taxonomy (NCBI): domain Eukaryota; kingdom Viridiplantae; phylum Streptophyta; class Magnoliopsida; order Poales; family Poaceae; genus Triticum; species Triticum aestivum. Next base: position 200,278,174 of record NC_057801.1, on the reverse strand, counting down.
ACGTTATTCCCTATATGCCGTACCTTTGCGCGATCGGTTTTGGTCCTGTGCATAATTGCTCGTCGTAATGGGCTCAAATTATCTAATTTGGCCTAAAGACATGTACGAACTTTAGTGGGCCCATTAAGTTAATGAGCCGTTACTAGGCCGAAAGTTAATGGTCAGCCCTCTTACCTCCCGGGTCGTTAACAGGCCGACATCGGAGCGGGCAATAGGTGGCCCCAGTTTATTTCACGGGCCGTTAGCAGGCCGTTACTAAGTTTGGGCTACATATGGCCCAACTATACTGTAGGCCTTTAGCAGGCCAAAAGAGACAGCGGGCTTGTACTGGACCATGAAGACCATGGGTCGCTAAGAGGCCAAAAGTCAGGTCATATTGTAAATGGCCCAACTGTGTTGTGGGCCTTTAGCAGGCCGAAAGAGAAACCGGGCTGGTATTGGACCATGAAGGGCATGGGCCATTAAAAGGCCAAAACTAAGGTCCGACTACAAATGGCCCAACTCATTTATGGTCCGTTAACAGGCCGAAAGGCACACAGGGCCGGGAATTGGTCCAACACTTAATGGGTCGTTAAAAGGCCAAAACTCAGGTCCGACTACAAATGGCCCAACTGATTTATGGGCCGTTAACAGGCTGAAAGTGACACCGGGCCAGAAAACTGGCCCAACACTTAAATGGGCCGCTAAAAGGCCGAAACTCATGTCCGACAACAAATGGCCCATCAGATTTATGGGCCGTCAACAGGCTGAAAGACACACCGGGCCGTAAACTAGCCCAACATTTAAATGGGTCGCTAAAAGGCCGAAAGATGTACATCCTGAAAATTGGCCCATCCATTAAATGGGTTGTTAACAGGCCGAAATCTCATCGGGCCGATATTGAGCCCAAATATATAGTGGGTTGTTAACGGGCTCGAACTGACGATGGGCTGCAATGGTGTCAAATCTTTAACGGGCCGAATTGGCACATCTCGTATGGGCCGTGGGCTTAAATGGACCTGACACAAGTAGTCCTTATATGGGCTGGCCTGCTAATTTTTACTGGGTTGGCCTTTTCACAGGAATGGGCCTCTTTTGGGCCATGCCACGTGTCGACGTATCATAGGCGCCTTCCGTCCAATGAGTGGATGACATCTGTCCCAACGATGAGCTGACACGTGTTTCCTCCAGCCAATGATGATTTTACACATGGAAAATCCCCATTGGTCGGGGCTGTTAACGGGTTATCGGATCCAAAACCCGACCCGATAGCTTAACGGCGTTCCATTACGGTGGATGCCATGTGTCGGTCACCCTTGACTAAAGCACTTCTATGACGCGCGATTTATCGTCATGGAAGTGGACACTTCCGTGATGATAATTTTGGTAATGTCATGGAACACTTCTAGGACAGCACAGGTATGACTATCTTGATTCTGTCATAAATTTGTCATGGATGTACATGCATGACAAAAAACGCGACCTACTATGACAAACACGTATCATCACGGAAGTGTATTTTTTTTGTAGTGCCTACTGATCCTTTAGAACAATATTTGCTAGACCATGAAAATGATATGTTTATGAATGAAAGAAGGGAGATAGATGAAGTATTCTTTAAGCAGGGTCCTATTTTGAAACGCAATTTGCCTGTTGAAATCCTAGGGGATCCTCCTCCACCCAAGGGTGATCCCGTGTTTGAGCTTAAACCATTACCTGATACTCTTAAATATGCTTATCTTGATGAAAAGAAGATATATCCTATTATTATTAGTGCTAACCTTTCAGAGCAGGAAGAGGAAAGATTATTGAAAACTCTGAAGAAGCACCGTGCTGCTACTGGATATACTCTTGATGATCTTAAGGGCATTAGTCCCACTCTATGCCAGCACAAAATAAATTTGGAAGAAGATGCCAAACCAGTTAGAGATCATCAGCGATGGTTAAATCCTAAAATGAAAGAAGTGGTAAGAAAGGAAATACTAAAGATCCTTGAGGCAGGTATAATTTATCCCGTTGCTGATAGTCAGTGGGTAAGTCCTATCCATTGTGTCCCTAAGAAGGGAGGTATAACTGTAGTTCCTAATGATAAAGATGAGTTGATCCCGCAAAGAATTATTACAGGCTATAGGATGGTAATTGATTTGCGCAAATTAAATAAAGCTACAAAGAAATATCATTACTCTTTACCTTTTATTGATCAAATGCTAGAAAGACTATCCAAACATACACATTTATGCTTTCTCAATGGTTATTCTGGTTTCTCTCAAATACCTGTGTCAGCGGACGATCAAGAAAAGACTACTTTTACTTGCCCTTTCGGTACTTTTGCTTATAGACGTATGCCTTTTGGTTTATGTAATGCACCTGCTACCTTTCAAAGATGCATGATGGCTATATTCTCTTATTTTTGTGAAAATATTTGTGAGGTATTCATAGATGATTTCTCCATTATGGATCCTCTTTTGATGATTGCTTGAGCAACCTTGATCGAGTTTTGCAGAGATGTGAAGACACTAGTCTTGTTTTAAATTGGGAGAAGTGCCACTTTATGGTTAATGAAGGCATTGTCTTGGGGCATAAAATTTCTGAAAGAGTTATTGAAGTTGACAAAGCTAAAGTTGATGCTATTGAAAAGATGCCGTGTCCCAAGGACATTAAAAGTATACGAAGTTTCCTTGGTCATGCCGGTTTTTATAGGAGGTTCATTAAGGACTTTCTAAAATCTCTAGGCCTCTGACTAATTTATTGTAAAAAGATATTCCTTTTGTCTTCGATGATGATTGTGTAGAAGCATTTGAAATACTTAAGAAAGCTTTGGTTTCTGCACCTATTGTTCAGCCACATGATTGGAATTTACCCTTTGAAATTATGTGTGATGCTAGTGATTATGTTGTAGGTGTTGTTCTAGGGCAAAGAGTTGATAAGAAATTAAATGTTATTCAATACGCTAGTAAAACTCTAGACACTGCTCAGAGAAATTATGCTACCACTAAAAAAGAATTCTTAGCAGTTGTATTTGCTTGTGATAAGTTCAGACCTTATATTGTTGATTCTAAAGTCACTATTCACACTGATCATGATGCTATTAAATATCTTATGGAAAAGAAAGATGCTAAACCTGGACTTATTAGATGGGTCCTCTTGCTCCAAGAATTTGATTTGCATATTATTGATAGAAAGGGAGCTGAGAACCCCATTGCAGACAACTTGTCTAGTTAGAGAATGTTCTTGATGACCCACTACCTATTGATGATAGCTTTCCTGATGAACAATTAGCTATCATAAATGCTTCTCGTACTGCTCCATGGTATGCTAATTATGCTAATTACATTGTTGCTAAATTTATACCACCTAGTTTCACATACCAGCAAAAGAAAAAGTTTTTCTATGATTTAAGACATTACTTCTGGGTTGACCCACACCTTTATAAAGAAGGAGTAGATGGTGTCATTAGACGTTGTGTACCTGAGCATGAACAGGAACAGATCCTACACAAGTGTCACTCCGAGGCATATGGAGGACACCACGCTGGAGATAGAACTGCACATAAGGTATTGCAATCCGGTTTTTATTGGCCCACTCTCTTCAAAGATGCCCGTAAGTTTGTCTTATCTTGCGATGAATGTCAAAGAATTGGTAATATTAGTGGACGTCAAGAAATGCCTATGAATTATTCTCTTGTTATTGAACCATTTGATGTTTGGGGTTTTGATTATATGGGACCTTTTCCTGCCTCCAATGGGTATACACATATTTTAGTTGTTGATGATTACGTTACTAAGTGGGTAGAAGCTATTCCAACTAGTAGTGCTGATCATAACACCTCTATTAAGATGCTTAAAGAAGTTATTTTCTGAGGTTTGGAGTCCCTAGATACTTAATGACTGATGGTGGTTCACATTTTATTCATGGTGCTTTTCGTAAAATGCTTGCTAAGTATCATGTTAATCATAGAATTGCATCTCCATATCACCCACAGTCTAGTGGTCAAGTAGAGTTGAGTAATAGAGAGCTCAAATTAATCTTGCAAAAGACTGTTAATAGATCTAGAAAGAATTGGTCCAAGAAACTTGATGATGCATTATGGGCTTATAGAACTGCATATAAAAATCCTATGGGTATGTCTCCGTATAAAATGGTTTATGGAAAAGCATGTCACTTACCTCTTGAACTTGAACAGAAGGCATATTGGGCCATTAAAGAGCTCAATTATGATTTCAAACTTGCCGGTGAAAAGAGGTTATTTGACATTAGCTCACTTGATGAATGGAGAACCCAGGCGTATGAGAATGCCAAGCTGTTTAAAGAAAAAGTTAAAATATGGCATGACAAAAAGATACAAAAGTGTGAGTTTAACATAGGTGATTATGTATTGCTATTCAACTCTCATTTAAGATTTTTTGCAGGAAAACTTCTCTCTAAATGGGAAGGTCCTTACGTTATCGAGGAGGTCTATCGTTCCGGTGCCATAAAAATCAACAACTTCGAAGGCACAAATCCGAAGGAGGTGAACGGTCAAAGAATCAAACATTGTATCTCAGGTAATCCTACAAATGTTGAAACTAATATTACTGGAACCGTAACCCCGGAGGAATACATAAGAGACACTTTCCAGAACGTTTCAGACTCCGAAAAGGAATAGGTATGTGGTACGGTAAGTAAACCGACTCCAAAATAGTTCTAATAGCATTTTTTCTTTGTTTTGGAGTATTTAAGAAAATAGGAAAATGAGAAGTAGTTCGGGAAGGACACGAGGCGTCCACGAGGGTGGAGGGCGCGCCCTACCCTACTGGGCGCGCCCCCTGCCTTGTGGGCACCTCGTGTGCTCTCCAGACTCCGTTTTCTTGCATGATACTTCTTTTGGTCGGTAAAAGTTCATTATATAATCTCCCGAAGGTTTTGACCACCGTATCACGCAAATATCCTCTGTCTTTGTTTCGAGCTGTTTCTGCTGCAGATTAGAGCAATATGTCGTCCCAGGATTCGAAGGGAGAAAGCTATGTGGCTGATTACCTTGCAAACCCTAAGGTCTACAGGGGCTTGGAGCATTGTGGCTGGACCACTGAGGAAGAAGAAGACTACGAGCCTAAGGGAAAGGAGGAGACGAGCTCAGATGAAGATGAAGTCCCGTTACCTCAACCTGGGGGCATGCATCTAGAGTTTAAAAAGTCAAGCCTCATAGATAGGGCAAAGAAACCCAAGATCGAATTTATCCCTTTTCGTCTCTTGCAGGAAAAGAAACAGGAACTATGCAAGAGAATATTAAGCCTTGAGGAGGAGATCGATGATCTAAGGGAGTAAAATTCCATTCTCAAGCGCAAACTAAGGAAGAAACCTACATCATCAGAAAACACCTTCATCACCACCTCCGACGACATAATCGCATGGGTATGGGCACTCCCCTTGGCGACGGCCAAGCTTGGGGGAGGTGCCCCGGTATCGTATCACCATCAAACTCCTATCTTTCCGGTTTTTCTTTGTTCGACCCTTTTGGTAATATCTAGATCTAGTAGAATAAAGTTCTGGTACGATTTAGTTTTGAGTTTTGCTTTGTGATCCCTCTATGTAATCGAGTCCGTGAGCTATATACAATAAAGATTAGTGTCGAGTCAAGGGCTTTGCTATCTTGCTATGATATTAAGTGCATAAAAGAATAAGAAGAAATAAAAGAGTTCATATTGATCTTATGGATAGTAATGACTTCGCATATAAAGAGTATGAGGCATAAAAGTTGTTGAGAGTTGGCAAACATAGTTTTGGTCATCGTTGCAATTAATAGGAAGTAATAAAGAAAGAGAGGTTCTCACATTAAATATACTATCTTGGACATCTTTTATGATTGTGAGCACTCATTAAAGTATGACATGCTAAAGAGTTGATGTTGGACAAGGAAGACAACGTAATGGGTTATGTTTTCTCACATCTCAGTTAAAGTATATTGTCATGGATCATTCAAACATGTTGAGCTTGCCTTTCCCCCTCATGCTAGCCAAACTCCTTGCACCAAGTAGAGATACTACTTGTGCTTCTAAATATCCTTAAACCCGGTTTTGCCATGAGAGTCCACCATACCTACCTATGGATTGAGTAAGATCCTTCAAGTAAGTTGTCATGTTGCAAGCAATAAAAATTGCTCTCTAAATATGTATGACTTATTAGTGCGGAGAAAATAAGCTTTATACGATCGTGTGATATGGAAGTAATAAAAGTGACGGACTGCATAATAAAGGTTCATATCACAAGTGGCAATATAAAGTGACGTTCTTTTGCTTTAAGATTTCGTGCATCCACCTAAAAAGCACATGACAACCTCTACTTCCCTCTGCGAAGGGCCTATCTTTTACTTTATGTCTTTTACATTATGCAAGAGTCAAGGTGATCTTCACCTTTCCCTTTTACATTTTATCCTTTGGCAAGCACCTCGTGTTGGAAAGATCCTGATATATATATATATCCAATTGGATGTAAGTTAGCATGAATTATTATTGTTGACATTACCCTTGAGGTAAAACATTGGGAGGCAACACTATAAGCCCCTATCTTTCTCTGTGTCCAATTAAAACTCCATAACCATAAGTATTGCGTGAGTGTTAGCAATTGTGAAAGACTAAATGATAGTTGAGTATGTGGACTTGCTGAAAAGCTCTTATATTGACTCTTTCTAATGTTATGATAAATTGCAATTGCTTCAATGACTGAGATTATAGTTTGCTAGTTCCCAATGAAGTTTCTGATTCATACTTGACATTGTGAATAGATTGTTACTTGAGCATAAGAAATCATATGACAAAATCTATATATGTTGCTGTTATAAGAATGATCATGATGTTGTCATGTCCGTATTTTATTTTTATCGACACCTATATCTCTAAACATGTGGACATATTTTTCGATATCGGCTTCCGCTTGAGGACAAGCGAGGTCTAAGCTTGGGGGAGTTGTTACGTCCATTTTGCATCATGCTTTTATATTGATATTTATTGCGTTATGGGCTGTTATTACACGTTATGTCACAATACTTATGGCTATTCTCTCTTATTTTACAAGGTTTAACATGAAGAGGGAGAACGCCAGCAGTTGGGATTTTGGGCTGGAAGGAGCAAATACTGGAGACCTATTCTGCATAGCTCCAAAAGTCCTGAAACTCCACAAAAGTCATTTTTGGAATTAGTAATAATTATTCAGCGGAAGAAATACCTGAGGGAGGCCACCCACCGTCCATGAGGGTAGGGGCGCGCCCACCCTTACAGGGCGCGCCCCCTGCCTCGTCAGCCCCCTGGCAGCCCTCCGGTGCCCATCTTCTGCTATATGAAGTGTTTTACCCTGGAAAAAATCATGGGCAAGCTTACGGGATGAAACTCCGCCACCACGAGGCGGAACCTTGGCGAAACCAATCTAGGGTTCCAGCAGAGCTATTCTGCCGGGGAAACTTCCCTCCGGGAGGGGGAAATCATCACCATCGTCATCACCAACGATCCTCTCATCAGGAGGGGATCAATCTCCATCAACATCTTCACCAGCACCATCTCCTCTCAAACCCTAGTTCATCTCTTGTATCCAATCTTTGTACCCAAACCTCAAATTGGTACCTGTGGGTTGCTAGTAGTGTTGATTACTCCTTGTAGTTCATGCTAGTTGGTTTATTTGGTGGAAGATCATATGTTCAGATCCTTAATGCATATTAATACCCCTCTGATGATGAACATGAATATGCTTTGTGAGTAGTTACGTTTGTTCCGGAGGACATGGGTGAAGTCTTGCTATTAGTAGTCATGTGAATTTGGTATTCGTTCGATATTTTGATGAGATGTATGTTGTCTCTCCTCTAGTGGTGTTATGTGAACATCGACTACATGACACTTCACCATTATTTGGGCCTAGAGGAAGGCATTGAGAAGTAATAAGTAGATGATGGGTTGCTAGAGTGACAGAAGCTTAAACCCTAGTTTATAAGTTGCTTCGTAAGGGGATGATTTCGATCCACTTGTTTCATGCTATGGTTAGGTTTACCTTGATACATCTTTTGTAGTTGAGGATGCTTGCAATAGGGGTTAATCATAAGTAGGATGCTTGTCCAAGAAAGGGCAGCACCCAAGCACCGGTCCACCCACATATCAAATTATCAAAGTAACAAACATGAATCATACGAGCGTGATGAAAACTAGCTTGACGATAATTCCCATGTGTCCTCGGGAGCGTTTTTATCATTATAGGAACTTGTCCAGGCTTGTCCTTTGCTACAAAAAGGATTGGGCCACCTTGTTGCACCTTATTTACTTTGATTGCTTGTTACCTGTTACAAATTATCTTATCACAAAACTATCTGTTACCTACAATTTCAGTGCTTGTAGAGAATACCTTACTGAAAACCGTCATTTCCTTCTGCTCCTCGTTGGGTTCGACACTCTTACTTATTGAAAGGACTAAGATAGATCCCCTACACTTGTGGGTCATCATCCCACAGGGAGGTTCAGGAGCCAGGAACGTGCGCCGTCCTTGAGGGCCATGGGGAACCAGTTCGCCATGATCTTCTCGTCGCCGCTAGCCGCCTTGATGCTTAGTTTGTAGAGCTGCAAGAACTCGGCGGGGTCGGCGGTGCCGTCTTAGCGTGGGGTAGGTCAGGTTTGAACTTCCCCGGCCAGATGACATTAGGCAGCTCCGGGGTGAACGCGCAACACCCTGCTGTGGTCACGGGAGCCCGTCGAGGTGGTGGAGCCTGGTCTTGGTGCTCGCGCACCGCCACCATAGGCGGTGCACGGTCTTGACTTGGAGGTGCAGGAAGCGCACATGCATCTTCTTGGGGCCGCTGCACCACTTGACAGCTCGCTTCTTCACGCCCGGGCACCTGACGCTGCGGGTCGCGTCGTGGCGCTACCCGCCTCGGCTCGACGATGGTGCCCAGCACTGGAGGTGGAGGAGGTGCCCCGTGAGCCACATCGCCCGCGGCAGGCGGCTGCTGAGACAGTGAGCGGGTCGGCGCAGCGGAGTCTCCGGCGGCACTGACGAGCTCGGCCATGCGTTCGAGCCACTCCTCATAGAAGTCGTCGATGGGGCGGTAGCGCAGGAGCTCTCACGCCATGAGCAGAGCGGCCTGCGCGTTCGCCAGACCACGGCGCGCGTGGGAGGACGAAGCGGCCGAAGTCAGTGACGGAGTGGCAGTGCGCCCGTCGTGGCGCACGGAGGGGTGCAGCAATGAAGCTTGCTGCTCGTGGCTAGCAGGGCCCATGGCGGCATTAGCCGCTGGTGATGAGGGACGACGAGGACAGTCATCGCCCGCCGGTGCCGTCTTAGCGACGCGGGTGGCAACCGCGTCCCGACGCTCAGCACGAGCCCGACGTGCGTCAGCCATGGAAGCGTCGGAGTGGCGGTGGATCGATCAACGGAAGAGAAGATCCGACGCACCCCTACCTGGCGCGCCAAATGTCGGATTTTGGGTTCCGCAAACCCTTGAGAGGTTCAAACTCTGGGGTGCATGCAGAGATCTCAACCTACCTAGTCTGCCAACTCGTGAAACCTCACAGCCTAGCGCGTCGATCTCGAAGGGAAAGAAAGACGCAGCGGTTACCCAGGTTCGGGCCACCTTGCAGTGTAAAACCCTACTCCTGCTTTGTGGTGGATTTGCCTCGAGGGGCTGAGGAATAACTAGTATAGTGGGAAACAACCTCAGGAGGTGTGTTCTTGAGCTCAAGTGAGCTGGTGAGGTGGTGAGGGCGGAATGGATTCGATCCCCCTCTATGGTGGTGGCTAGGTCCTATTTATAGTGGCCTTGGTCCTCTTCCCAAATGTAGGCGGGAAGGGATCCCATAACGGCCAAATTTGAAGGGAGACAACAAGTACATCCTATCCTGACTAAAGTGGTCTTCGCCTGCAAAAGCCTCTGGCGTAGACGTTACGGTGGGCTCGGCGATGACCTCCGTCTTACCGTCTTGGTGGTCTTGGTCTTGTTGCACCAGAATGGAAACTTTTGGTTGATTCCTCGGGACTCAGCGCCTGTTGCTTGCCTCCTTTGCACCGAAGAGGAAACTGGTACTCTGCACCCACTGGCGCCCGCCTAGCCTTGGTCGTCATGGCTCACGTTAGTTGAGCCTCGCGAGGTGCACCTTGCATAGAAATCTCTGTTCCTTGGGAGCCAGCCTGGGCAGGTCGATCCCCTTGGAGGTATTGGTGTCGTCCGCCTCGCGAGGCTTGGCCCCTCGCGAGGGTCTTGAGTTGTTGATGCTGAAGCTGGGCTGTATCAGGCCATTGATGGAGCCACGCCATGGGCCGCAGGTAGGCAAGTCTGGGTACCCCTATATCCAGAACACCAACACATATAGACCAAAATGAAATCAGCACAAGAGGAATCAAGCTAATCCCAGAAGGAAAATTAGTTTTAATTATATCTATTCCCAGGGTTTTGCTTTGTTAAGAGTTGATATGCATTTGTACATCTTCCTTGTTCTGGTGTGCAGAGTTGATATTCGAATCGATAATTGGGAGTGACAAGAAATTGTGCCCATGCTGCCGACGATTAGGGTGGAAAAGGTTCGTCGCATCAATCGTACCCGATTACTCAGAATCATGGCAAGTAATTAAATCATACCCGATTATTCCGAATCATGGCAAGCAAGGACGAGAGAGGAAAGGGACGTCGATGAGGTCATGCCTCGCGAAGGAAGGCTAACAAAAATAACGCACACCTCCTCACCGGCGTGCTCCTCTTGGCCGCCTCGGCGGCTGTAGCACGGCGTGGTACTCGAGTTCGGGAGCTTTGTGAGATTCTCCGTATTGATGATGCATGTGTTTCCTCTTCGCCTCCGATATACCTGGCCATAACTCAGGCCGGGCCGGGCTTCGAGCCGGGCCTAGCCAAGCCCGACGCAAAAAACCCAGGCCCAAGCCAGGCCCGGCCCGGCCATCGGTGTCGGTGTTCTGGGAACGGGGGTACCCAGACTTGCCTGCCTGCGGCCTGTGGCGTGGCTCAAGGAGAGGCCCAGTACGGCCCATATTCATCAGCATATGCCCAATACCCTCGCGAGGGGCCAAGCCTCGCGGGGCGGATGACAGGAGGCTTCCTCAGGCACGGCCTTGTCAGGCTGGCTCTCGAGGAGGCGGAGAGGAGGCGGGGTACCTCATGAGGTGCCCATGACGCAAGCCATGACGACCAAGGCGCCGGCGGGCGCCAGGCGGGTGCCGGCCTGTGCAGAGTCCTTATTTCCCCTTTAGTGCAAAGGGGGCAAGCGCAGGCAAGGGTATCGAGCAAAGGCAACCATTTCGGTGCAACAAGACCAAGACCAGCAGGACGGCCGAGCGGAGGTCATCGTGGAGCCCAAGCCAGCGTCGTCGCCAGGGTCTTTTGGCAGGCGAGGACCAACTTTAGTCACGATAAGTGCACTAGATGTTCCCCTTCAAATTGGCCAATTGTTGGCGCCCTTCCCGCTCAGTATTTGGGAAGAGGCCCGGGGCCTTCACCTATAAATAGGACTAGCCACCCACAAGCTAGAAGGGGGATAGATCGAGAGAACAAGGATAGAAAGACACAGAGAGAGAGGCGACTGAACCCTCCTAGCGGTTCATCGCACCAGCCAAGAACAGACCCTCGCGAGGCTGTTCTTCCCTTGTACTATTCCTCATCAGCCCCAGAGGCAATCCACACACCACAAACTGGAGTAGGGTATTACACCACAATGGTGGCCTGAACCAGTATAAATCTTGCGTCCCTGTGCTGTTCTTCGAGTAGTTTAGATCCTAGCGAGGCGGTGAAACATGGGTAGGCTGAGGGTGTGATTTCCGCGCGCACCCCAGTGTTTGAACCTCAAGGGTCTGCCGGAACCCGAAATCCGACATTTGGCGCGCCAGGTAGTGGTGTGCCGGAATCTGCCTTCCGTCGCCTCGTGTTTTCACCGCTCATCCCATCCATGTCAGACGCACGTCGCGCCCGCGCTGAGCGCCGGGCCGCTCTCGCCGCTCGTGTCGCCCAGACGGCCCCCGTCGGCGGGCGCCTCCATAGTTCCGCGTCGCCTGCCATCAATGCCGCCACCGGCCCGGCGGGGAACGAGCAGCAGGCGTTGTCCCTGCATCCATCGGTGCGGCGAGAAGGCCGCACCGCCACTCCGTCGCTGACCCCGGCCGGCTCCTCGTCCCACGCCCGTCGCGCTCCTCCGGACGCGCACGCCGCGCTGCTCCTGGCGCGGGAGCTCCTGCACTACCATCCCGTCGACGACCTCTACGACGAGTGGCTCGCTTGCATCACCGAGCTCGTCAGCGCCGTTGGGGGATCCCCTGCTCCGTCCCTCTCGTTGCACCGCGCACCACCCTGCACGGGCGACGAAGCTCCGGGGGCGCCTCAGCCGCCTCCGCCTCAAGAAGGCGCCTTGGCCCCAAGGCGCATGGTCCCTGGGCGGAACCCACTCCGTCTGGCGCCAGCACAGCAAGAGAAGAGCTGCCAAGAGATCCCTCGTCCCCAGGAAGCCGCCCGTGTGCTCCCCGCACCGGCTCGGCACGAGTACGCACCTGCTCCGGCGCATCAAGACCCCGCGCTGCACCTGGCGGCAGTGCACAGAGACCTGCAAGATCAAGCTCCCCGCCACCAAAGGGCTCCCGCGGCCATTGCGGGCTGCTGTGCCTTCTCCGCCGAGCTGTGCAGCGTGGCCTGGCCGAGCAAGTTCAAGCCAGACCTTCCCCCGCACTACAATGGCACGACTGACCCTGCTGAGTTCCTCCAGCTCTACGATCTGGGCATCGAAGCCGCCAACGGAGACGAGAAGGTCATGGCGAACTGGTTTCCCATGGCGCTCAAAGACGGCGCCCGCACCTGGCTCCTGAACCTGGCTCCTGGCACGATATCCTCCTGGGACGAGATGTGCACCTGATTCATCGCCAACTTCCAAGGCACTCGCGACCGGCCCTCGGCCATGAGCGAATTGCGCCGCATCAAACAGCAGCCGGGGGAGACCCTGCATAAATTCATCCAGCGCTTCAACAGCGCTCGCCTTAAGATCCCCAAGTTGTCTGAGGAGGCCATCATCTCAGCCTTCTCCGACGGCGTGCGTGACGTCAAGATGAAGGAGGAGCTCGCGATCCATGAAGACTTGTGCACCTCCCTGGAGCTGTTCAACCAGGCGACCAAGTGCGCAAGGGCTGAGGAAGGGCGCCTTGAAGGAAATATGCCCTAGAGGCAATAATAAAGTTATTATTTATTTCCTTATATCATGATAAATATTTATTATTCATGCTAGAATTGTATTAACCGGAAACATAATACATGTGTGAATACATAGACAAACATAGTGTCACTAGTATGCCTCTACTTGACTAGCTCGTTTATCAAAGATGGTTATGTTTCCTAGCCATGGACAAAAGAGTTGTCATTTGATTAACGGGATCACATCATTAGGAGAATGATGTGATTGACATGACCCATTCCGTTAGCCTAGCACTTGATCGTTTAGTATATTGCTATTGCTTTCTTCATGACTTATACATGTTCCTGTAACTATGAGATTACGCAACTCCCGTTTACCGGAGGAACACTTTGGGTGCTACCAAACATCACAATGTAACTGGGTGATTATAAAGGAGTACTACAGGTGTCTCCAAAGGTACATGTTGGGTTGGCGTATTTCGAGATTAGGTTTTGTCACTCCGATTGTCGGAGAGGTATCTCTGGGCCCTCTCGGTAATGCACATCACTATAAGCCTTGCAAGCAATGTGACCAATGAGTTGGTTACAGGATGATGCATTACATAACGAGTAAAGAGACTTGCCAGTAATGAGATTGAACTAGGTATTGGATACCGACGATCGAATCTCGGGCAAGTAACATACCGATGACAAAGGGAACAATGTATGTTGTTATGCGGTTTGACCGATAAAGATCTCCGTAGAATATGTAGGAACCAATATGGGCATCCAGGTTCGGCTATTGGTTATTGACTGAGAATGGTTCTAGGTCATGTCTACATAGTTCTCGAACCCGCAGGGTCCGCACGCTTAAGGTTTCGATGACAGTTATATTATGAGTTTATGAGTTTTGATGTACCGAAGGAGTTCGGAGTCCCGGATGAGATCGGGGACATGACGAGGAGTCTCGAAATGGTCGAGACGTAAAGATCAATATATTGGACGACTATATTCGGAGTTCGGAAAGGTTCCGAGTGATTCTGGTATTTTCGGGGGTACCGGGGTGTTACGGGAATACGAGGAAGAAGCATTGGTCCTCATGGGCCAAGTGGTGGAAGAGAGGAGGAAGGGCGCGCGGCCCCCCTAACCCAAACCAAATTGGACTAGGGGGCCGGCCCCCCTTTCCTTCTTCTCCTCCATCTCCTTCCTTCTCCTTCTCCTCCCCTTCCTTCCCTTCTCCTAGTAGGACTTGGAAAGAGGGGGGAATCCTACTTGGAGTAGGATTGCCCCCCTTGGGCGCGCCTCCTCCCCTTGGCCGGCCCCCTCCCCCTTGCTCCTTTATATACTGGGGCAGGAGGGCACCCCATGACACACAAGTTGATCTACGGATCGTTCCTTAGCCGTGTGCGGTGCCCCCCTCCACCATATTACACCTCGGTCATATCGTCGCAGGAGTTTAGGCGAAGCCCTGCGCCGGTAGAACATCATCATCGTCACCACGCCGTCGTGCTGACGGAACTCATCTCCGGAGCTTCGCTGGATCGGAGGCCGGAGATCGTCATCGAGCTAAACGTGTGCTGAACTCGGAGGCCCCGTATGTTCGGTGCTTGGATCGGTCAGATCGTGAAGACGTATGTCGGTGTCAAAACCGGCGGATCTCGGGTAGGGGGTCCCGAGCTATGCGTCTAGGCGGATGGTAACAGGAGACAAGGGACACGATGTTTTACCCAGGTTCGGGCCCTCTTGATGGAGGTAAAACCCTACGTCCTGCTTGATTAATATTGATGATGTGTATTACAAGAGTGGATCTACCACGAGATCAAGGAGGCTAAACCCTAGAAGCTAGCCTATGGTATGATTGTTGTAATGGTTGTTGTGTCCTACGGACTAAAACCCTCCGGTTTATATAGACATCGGAGAGGGCCAGGGTTACACAGAGTCGGTTACAATGGTAGGAAATCTACATATCCGTATCGCCACGCTTGCCTTCCACGCCAAGGAAAGTCCCATCCGGACACGGGACGGAGTCTTCAATCTTGTATCTTCGTAGTCTTGGAGTTCGGCAGACGATGATAGTCCGGCTGTCCGGACACCTCCTAGTCCAGGACTCCCTCAACGTACGACTACATCAACCGTGTTGTGCTAACGCTTCCGCTTACGGTCTACGAGGGTACGTAGACAACACTCTCCCCTCTCGTTGTTATGCCATCACCATGATCTTGCGTGTGCGTAGGAAAATTTTGAAATTACTACGTTCCCCAACAGTGGCATCAGCGCCTAGGTTTTATGCGTTGATGTTATATGCACGAGTAGAACACAAGTGAGTTGTGGGCGATACAAGTCATACTGCTTACCAGCATGTCATACTTTGGTTCAGTGGTATTGTTGGATGAAGCGGCCCGGACCGACATTACGCGTACGCTTACGCGAGACTGGTTTTACCGCCGTGCTTTGCACACAGGTGACTAGCGGGTGTCAGTTTCTCCAACTTTAGTTGAACCGAGTGTGGCTACGCCCGATCCTTGCGAAGGTTAAAACAGCACCAACTTGACAAACTATCGTTGTGGTTTTGATGCGTAGGTAAGAACGGTTCTTGCTCAGCCCGTAGCAGCCACGTAAAACTTGCAACAACAAAGTAGAGGACGTCTAACTTGTTTTTGCAGGGCATGTTGTGATGTGATATGGTCAAGACGTGATGAGATATAAGTTGTTGTATGAGATGATCATGTTTTGTTGAAGTTATCGGCAACTGGCAGATGCCCTATGGATGTCTCTTTGTTGCACAAGATGCAAGTGCCAAATAATTGCTTTACTTTATTGCTATACGATAGCAATAGTTGCAAGAGCAATAGTTGGTGAGACAACCATGTGATGACACATTGATATAGATCAAGATGATGAAGATCATGGTGTTGTACCGGTGACAATAGAGATCTTGACAGTACTTTGGAGATGGAGATCAAAGGCGCAAGATGATCATGGCCATATCATGTCACATATTTTGATTGCATATGATGTTTATCTGTTATACATCTTATTCTTGCTTTGATTGAAGGTAGCATTTTAAGATGATCTCTCACTAATTATCAAGAAGTGTTCTCCCTAAGTATGCATCGTTGCCAAAGTTCGTCGTGCCCAGACACCACGTTATGATCGGGTGTGATAAGCTCTACGTCCATCTACAACGGGTGCAAGCCAGTTTTGCACACGCGGGATACTCAGGTTAAACTTGACGAGCCTAGCATATGCAGATATGGCCTCGGAGCACGGAGACCGAAAGGTCGAGCGTGAATCATATAGTAGATATGATCAACATAGTGATGTTCACCATTGAAAACTACTCCATCTCACGTGATGATCGGTTATGGTTTAGTTGATTTGGATCACGTGATCACTTAGATGACTAGAGAGATGTCTGTCTAAGTGGGAGTTCTTAAGTAATATGATTAATTGAACTTAAATTTATCATGAACTTAGTCCTAGTAGTATTTTGCAAATTATGTTGTAAGATCAATAGCTTGCATTGTTGCTTTCATATGTTTATTTTGATATGTTCCTAGAGAATATTGTGTTGAAAAATGTTAGTAGCAATGATGCGGATTGGATCCGCGATCTGAGGTTTATCCTCATTGCTGCATAGAAGAATTATGTCCTTGATGCACCGCTAGGTGACAGACCGATTGCAGGAGCAGATGCAGACGTTATGAACATTTGGCTAGCTCAATATGATGAGTACTTGATAGTTTAGTGCACCATGCTTAACGGCTTAGAATCGGGACTTCAAAGACGTTTTGAACGTCATGGACCATATGAGATGTTCCAGAAATTGAAGTTAATATTTCAAGCAAATACCCGAGTTGAGAGATATGAAGTCTCCAACAAGTTCTATAGCTAAAAGATGGAGGAGAATCGCTCAACTAGTGAGCATGTGCTCAGATTGTTTGGGTACTTCAATCACTTGAATCAAGTGGGAGTTAATCTTCCAGATAAGATAGTGATTGACAGAATTCTCTAGTCACCATCACTAAGTTACTAGAACTTCGTGATGAACTATAGTATGCAAGGGATGACGAAAATGATTCCCAAGCTCTTCGTGATGTTGAAATCAACGAAGGTAGAAATCAAGAAAGAGCATCAAGTGTTGATGGTTGACAAGATCACTAGTTTCAAGAAAGGGCAAAGGGAAAGAAAGGGAACTTCAATTAAAATGACAAGCAAGTTTTCACTCCCGAGAAGAAGCCCAAAGCTGGACCAAAGCCTGAAACTAAGTGCTTACACTGCAAAGGAAATGGTCACTGGAAATGGAAATACCCTGAATATTTGGTGGATAAGAAGGATGGCAAAGTGAACAAGAGTATATTTGATATACAGGTTATTGATGTGTGCCTTACTAGTGTTTATAGTAGCCCCTGAGTATTTGATACTTGTTCGGTTGCTAAGATTAGTAACTCGAAACAGGAGTTACAGAATAAACAAAGACTAGTTGAAGGGGAAGTGACGATGAGTGTTGGAAGTAGTTCCAAGATTGATATGATCATCATCACACACTCCCTATACTTTCGGGAATAGTGTTAAACCTAAATAAATATTATTTGGCGTTTGCGTTGAGCATGAATATGATTTGATCATATTTATTGCAATACGGTTATTCATTTAAAATCAGAGAATAATTGTTGTTCTATTTAAATGAATAAAACCTTCAATGGTCATACACCCAACGAAAATAGTTTGTTGGCTCTCGATCGTAGTGATGCACATATTCATAATATTGATGCCAAAAGATGCAAAGTTAATAATGATAGTGCAACTTATTTGTGGCACTGCCGTTTGGGTCATATCGGTGTAAAGCGCATGAAGAAACTCCATAAAGATGGATTTTCGGAATCACTTGGTTATGAATCATTTGATTCTTGCAAACCGTGCCTTTTGGGCAAGATGACTAAAACTCTGTTCTCTGGAACAACGGAACAAGCTACTGACTTATTGGAAATAATACATACCGATGTATGCAATCCAATGAGTGTTGATGCTCGTGGCAAGTATCATTATTTTCTGACCTTCACAAGATGATTTGAGCAGATATGGGTATATCTACTTGATGAAACATAAGTCTGAAATAGTTGAAAGGTTCAAAGAATTTCAGAGTGAAGTGGAAAAATCATCGTAACAAGAAAATAAAGTTTCTGCGATCTGATCGCAGAGACGAATATTTGAGTTACGAGTTTGGTCTTCAATTAAAACAATGTGGAATAGTTTCACAGCTCACGCCATCTGGAACACCACAACGTTATGGTGTGTCCGAACGTCGTATCCGCACTTTATTGGATATGGTGCGATCTATGATGTCTCTTACTGATTTACCACTATTGTTTTTGGGTTATGCATTAGAGACAGCTGCATTCACGTTAAAAGGGCACCATCTAAATCCGTTGAGACGACTCCTTATGAACTATGGTTTGGTAAGAAACCAAAGTTGTCGTTTCTTAAAATTTGGGGCTGCAATGCTTATGTGAAAAAGTTTCATCCTGATAAGCTCAAACCCAAATCGGAGAAGTGCGTCTTCATAGAATACCCAAAGGAAATTGTTGGGTACACCTTCTATCACAGATCTGAAGGCAAGATATTCATTGCTAAAAATGGATCCTTTCTAGAGAAGGAGTTTCTCTCGAAAGAAGTGAGTGGGAGGAAAGTAGAACTTGATGAGGTAACAGTACCTGCTCCCTTATTGGAAAGTAGTTCATCACAGAAATCGGTTCCTGTGACACCTACACCAATTAGTGAGGAAGTTAATGATGACGATCATGAAACTTCAGATCAAGTTGTTACTGAACTTCGTAGATCAACCAGAGTAAGATCCGCACCAGAGTGGTATGGTAATCCTCTTCTGGGAGTCATGTTACTAGACCATGATGAACCTACAAACTATGATGAAGCGATGATGAGCCCAGATTCCGCAAAATGGTTTGAGGCCATGAAATCTGAGATATGATCCATGTATGAGAACAAAGTATGGACTTTGGTGGAGTTGCCCGATGATCGGCAAGCCATATTGTATAAATGGATCTTCAAGAGCAAGACAGATGCTGATAGTAGTGTTACTATCTACAAAGCTCGACTTGTCGCAAAAAGGTTTTTGACAAGTTCAAGGTGTTGACCACAATGAGATTTTCTCAACTATAGCGATGCTTAAGTCTGTCCGAATCATGTTAGCAATTGCCACAATTTATGAAATCTGGCAAATGGATGTCAAAACTGCATTCCTTAATGAAGAGTTGTATATGATGCAACCAGAAGGTTTTGTCAATCCTAAAGGTGTTAACAAAATATGCAAGCTCCAGCGATCCATCTATGGACTGGTGCAAGCATCTCAGAGTTGGAATATACACTTTGATAAGTTGATCAAAGCATATAGTTTTGTACAGACTTACGGTGAAGCCTGTATTTACAAGCAAGTGAGTGGGAGCACTACAGCATTTCTGATAAATATATGTGAATGACATATTGTTGATTGGAAATAATGTAGAATTATTCTGCAAAGCATAAAGGATACTTGAAAAAAGAGTTTTTCAAAGCAAGACCTCGGTGAAGCTGCTTACACATTGAGCATCAAGATCTATATAGATAGATCAAGACACTTGATAAGATTTTTCAATGAATACATACCTTGATAAATTTTTGAAATAGTTCAAAATGGAACAGTCAAAGAAGGCGTTCTTGCCTGTGTTGCAAGGTGTGAAATTGAGTAAGACTCAAGACCCGACCATGGCAGAAAATAGAAAGAGAATGAAAAACCATTCCCTGTGCCTCAGTCATAGGTTCTATAAAGTATGCTATGCTGTGAACCAGACATATTGTATACCTTGCTCTGAGTTTGGCAAAGGAATACAATTTTGACCTAAGAGTAGATTACTGGACAGCGGTCAAGAATATCCTTAGTGAGGACTAAGGAGATGTTTCTCGATTATGGAGGTGATAAAAGAGCCCGTCGTAAAAAGTTACAACTCTAAGTCTCAATCTGGATACATATTGAAAGTGGGAGCAATTAGCTAAAGTAGCTCCGTGCAGAGCATTGTGGACATAGAATATTTGCAAAATACATACGGCTCTGAATATGACAGACCCGTTGACTAAACTTCTCTCACAAGCAAAACATAATCATACCTTTGTACTCTTTGGGTGTTAATCACATAGCGATGTGAACAAACCCTTTGGGTGTTGATCACATGATGATGTGAACTATGGGTATTAATCACATACAGATGTGAATATTGGTGTTATATCACATGGCGATGTGAACTAGATTATTGACTCTAGTGCAAGTGGGAGACTGAAGGAAATATTCCCTAGAGGCAATAATAAAGTTATTATTTATTTCCTTATATCATGATAAATGTTTATTATTCATGCTAGAATTGTATTAACCGGAAACATAATACATGTGTGAATACATAGACAAACATAGTGTCACTAGTATGCCTCTACTTGACTAGCTCGTTTATCAAAGATGGTTATGTTTCCTAGCCATGGACAAAAGAGTTGTCATTTGATTAACGGGATCACATCATTAGGAGAATGATGTGATTGACATGACCCAGTCCGTTAGCCTAGCACTTGATCGTTTAGTATATTGCTATTGCTTTCTTCATGACTTATGCATGTTCCTGTAACTATGAGATTATGCAACTCCCGTTTACCGGAGGAACACTTTGGGTGCTACTAAACGTCACAACGTAACTGGGTGATTATAAAGGAGTACTATAGGTGTCTTCAAAGGTACATGTTAGGTTGGCGTATTTCGAGATTAGGTTTTGTCACTCCGATTGTCGGAGAGGTATCTCTGGGCCCTCTCGGTAATGCACATCACTATAAGCCTTGCAAGCAATGTGACCAATGAGTTGGTTACGGGATGATGCATTACGTAACGAGTAAAGAGACTTGCCAGTAACGAGATTGAACTAGGTATTGGATACCGACGATCGAATCTCGGGCAAGTAACATACCGATGACAAAAGGGAACAACGTATGTTGTTATGCGGTTTGACCGATAAAGATCTTCGTAGAATATGTAGGAACCAATATGGGCATCCAGGTTCCGCTATTGGTTATTGACCGAGAATGGTTCTAGGTCATGTCTACATAGTTCTCGAACCCGTAAGGTCCGCACGCTTAAGGTTTCGATGACAGTTATATTATGAGTTTATGAGTTTTGATGTACCGAAGGAGTTCGGAGTCCCGGATGAGATCGGGGACATGACGAGGAGTCTCGAAATGGTCGAGACGTAAAGATCGATATATTGGACGACTATATTCGGAGTTCGGAAAGGTTCCGAGTGATTCGGGTATTTTCGGGGGTAC
Organism: Triticum aestivum; assembly: GCF_018294505.1. Taxonomy (NCBI): domain Eukaryota; kingdom Viridiplantae; phylum Streptophyta; class Magnoliopsida; order Poales; family Poaceae; genus Triticum; species Triticum aestivum. The sequence continues at coordinate 200,256,735 of NC_057801.1, read as the reverse complement.
CGGGGAGTTACGGGAATACGAGGAAGAAGCATTGGGCCTCATGGGCCAAGTGGTGGAAGAGAGGAGGAAGGGCGCGCGGCCCCCCTAGCCCAAACCAAATTGGACTAGGGGGCCGGCCCCCCTTTCCTTCTTCTCCTCCCTCTCCTTCCTTCTCCTTCTCCTCCCCTTCCTTCCCTTCTCCTAGTAGGACTTGGAAAGAGGGGGGAATCCTACTTGGAGTAGGATTGCCCCCCTTGGGCGCGCCTCCTCCCCTTGGCTGGCCCCCTCCCCCTTGCTCCTTTATATACGGGGGCAGGAGGGCACCCCATGACACACAAGTTGATCTACGGATCATTCCTTAGCCGTGTGCGGTGCCCCCCTCCACCATATTACACCTCGGTCATATCGTCGCGGGAGTTTAGGCGAAGCCCTGCGCCTGTAGAACATCATCATCGTCACCACGCCGTCGTGCTGACGGAACTCATCTCCGGAGCTTCGCTGGATCGGAGGCCGGAGATCGTCATCGAGCTGAACGTGTGCTGAACTCGGAGGCCCCGTATGTTCGATGCTTGGATCGGTCAGATCGTGAAGACGTATGTCGGTGTCAAAACCGGCGGATCTCGGGTAGGGGGTCCCAAACTGTGCGTCTAGGCGGATGGTAACAGGAGACAAAGGACACGATGTTTTACCCAGGTTCGGGCCCTCTTGATGGAGGTAAAACCCTACGTCCTGCTTGATTAATATTGATGATGTGTATTACAAGAGTGGATCTACCACGAGATCAAGGAGGCTAAACCCTAGAAGCTAGCCTATGGTATGATTGTTGTAATGGTTGTTGTGTCCTACGGACTAAAACCCTCCGGTTTATATAGACACCGAAGAGGGCTAGGGTTACACAGAGTCGGGTACAATGGTAGGAGATCTACATATCCGTATCGCCAAGCTTGCCTTCCACGCCAAGGAAAGTCCCATCCGGACACGGGACGGAGTCTTCAATCTTGTATCTTCGTAGTCTTGGAGTCCAGCGGACGATGATAGTCTGGCTGTCCGGACACCCCCTAGTCCAGGACACCCCCTAGTCCAGGACTCCCTCAACGTACGGCCCCCTCCCCCTTGCTCCTTTATATACGGGGGCAGGAGGGCACCCCATGACACACAAGTTGATCTACGGATCGTTCCTTAGCCGTGTGCGGTGCCCCCCTCCACCATATTCCACCTCGGTCATATCGTCATAGGAGTTTAGGCGAAGCCCTGCGCCGGTAGAACATCATCATCGTCACCACGCCGTCGTGCTGACGGAACTCATCTCCGGAGCTTCGCTGGATCGGAGGCCGGAGATCGTCATCGAGCTGAACGTGTGCTGAACTCGGAGGCCCCGTACGTTCGGTGCTTGGATCGGTCAGATCGTGAAGACGTACGACTACATCAACCGCGTTGTGCTAACGCTTCCGCTTACGGTCTACGAGGGTACATAGACAACACTCTCCCCTCTCGTTGCTATGCCATCACCATGATCTTGCGTGTGCGTAGGAAAATTTTGAAATTACTATGTTCCCCAACACGCCTGTCCCTCCTCGAGCTGCCAGCTGCTGACCCAGAAGAGAAGAAGCCCAAGACCAAGGACGTGAAGCGCAAGGGGGCTGCCGTGCTTGCAGCAGAGCCAGACACCAAGCGAGGCAGGGATCAGCCTGAGCCATCCAAGGGCAGTCGGTACTGCGTGTACCACGACCTCCACACCCACAACACCAACGAATGCCAAGAGCTCAGAGCCGTGTGAGACGTGTGTGACGGCCGACGCCCTGAGCGCAGCGACAGGGGCTATGGCCGAGGAGGAGGAAGAAATGGAGGACGATGGGAAGATCGTGGCCCGCGCCAAGGGTGGCGTGACCGACCTCGCGAGGACCGCTGGCAGGATCAGCCTCGTGAGGGAGGTTGGAGGGACCCACCTCGCGAGGGGGGCTGGAGAGATCAGCCTTGCGAGGATCGCCCACAGGGCAATACGGGCCTCCCTCCTCTGCCACCGCAGCCAAGGAGGAACGAAGACCATCACCAGGACGAGGGGGCTGGAGGCTTCCAGGAGCCGCGCGCAATCGCTTGCATCTTGGGCGGTGCACAAGCCCCGGCCTCTCAGCATGAAGTGAATGCAGTCCTCCCCAAGCTTGAAGCCACACGCCCCCTCAGGTGGTCATCATGCGCTATCACGTTCAGCTCAGCGGATCAGCTCAAGTGCGCGGCCACAGCAGGAATCCTCCCGATGGCGGAGTAGGGCTCAATGTCCTATCCGTCGAGACGTTCAACAATCTCCAAGTGCCATACAATCAGCTACAGCCAACCAAGCCCTTCTCAGGAGTCACTGATGGTTCCACGGTTCCGATAGGGCAGGTCCGCCTTCCTGTTACCTTCAGGAACCGCAACAACTACTGCACCGAGCTCATCAACATCGACGTCGCTCACATCCGCCTGCCGTACAACGCCATCCTCGGGTACCCAGCCCTAGCCAAGTTCATGGCCGTGACCCATCACAGCTACAATGTCCTCAAGATGCCAGGAAGCGGCGGAGTCATCACTGTGCCTTGTGAAGAGAGAGACGATGTGTGTTCCCTGGAACGTGCCTTCCAAGCCGCATCAATTGAAGACCCAGATCACAGGAACGGTAGGCCTCCCGAGGCTGCTCCTAAGAAGAAGAAGACATCGCCTGGCCCGACCCCTCGGGAGGCAGGCCCCTTAGGGCCCGCGCCCGTTCAGGGGGCACCTCCTTCTGTCACATAGGAAGGCGCGCCTGGCGCCCTCCTCGAGCAGGGCTCGGGGGCTCTCTTCTGGAGGGCCATCGACTTTGCAAAGATTACGAGGGAGGCACTCGGGCACCACTTGGAGGCGTGCTTTAATGCACGTTTCCCTCAGGAAGAAGCAAGGCAAGGAGGGCCAAACCCTCAGGAATTCATCAGCGAGATAATTCAGGAGTTGCAGGAGTCAAGAGTCATGAGTGGCAGCCGCCGCTTGCCCGCCGTAGCTCCCCATCTAGGCGAGGATGGTGGGCTGCGCGTCTGCATCGACATACCAGGACTCAATCGCGCCGCCTCTCAGGAGCGCCTCTGGCCTTCACGCGTGGGGCGCTGTGAAGGCCCACCTCACAGCTATGTTTGCATGCCCTACGGCCTGCCGAACGCGGCTGCGGCACGTTAGCGCCTCATGAGGAGCATCTTGGAGGCTCAGGTGGTCAGGCATTCCGCAGTTCTGGCGGAGATGGAGATGGTTCGCGAGGAGCCGCCAGCGCCTCCGGAGCCTCCCGAGGCCCCTGGGCCTGGGGGCTCGTGAAGATCATCTCCCGCAGCGCATGCCATTCGCTACTTCAGCGTCCCTCCATCTTCAGCATCATCAGGTTACATCCTTCGAGTTTCATTTTCAGCTGGGAGCGCCCCCCCCAGGGCTGCATCATTCCCAGGCCACGTGGGTCCGTCCCTGCGGCATGTATCCCCTTTAGTTCATGTTTTCAGCTTACTTTATCGGGGGCGCCCCTCGGGCTGCATTATCCCCAAGCCACTCGGGCCAGACCCGGTGGCATGTATCCCTCTCGCATTTATTCAGGTCATGCGTTTGACCCACCGTGATCGTTGTTTGGTGCTTGGCACCCTTCTTTCTTCATGTCGGCTGCTTGCACGTTAAAGGGGGGGTACCTGAGCATCGCGACTCATGGGCTCTTACTGGCTCTCCAGCCCTCACCCTCTGGCCTTGTCCACGGCATCGCGACTTGGCATACCAGCGACGGCTGAGACCAGCTCGAGGGCTGGGACCCGAGGACGTAGAGCACCGACATCTAACCAAACCTGTAGGGACATATCACAAGTAAAGGCCCAGAGCCAGGCGGAACACGCCTTGAGGTAGGGCCCCGTGAGTCCCGCGCTGGCTCACGGGTGCCCAGATACACCTCGCCAGGCCCTACCGTGCGAACCACGTGTCAGGGCGAGGCTGTATATGCCCCGAGGATCCTCCTGGAGGGGAGCCCCCTCCCACGCACCAGTGGAAGCACCATGCTCCGCCCTGGCTGACGACACTGCCGAGGAGCGGCTATGCCCGTACACATACGGAAGCGCTATGCTCCGCGCTAGTGATAAACAACTGAGAGTGGCCCCCGGCTGCATCAACCTCTGGGAGCCTGGAGCTCAGTGTCCAGCCTCATCGTAACGCCTCCCCTCGGGAGTGCCGCGCGAGGGGGCTGGGCACGGGGGCTGCGCCGGGGTCACGCCCAGGTGCACGCCACCTAGCCAGGCCCCTCGGGCCTGGTTCGTCGCACGCCTCTCCCCGAGCGGAGCCAAGGTACGAAGGCCATTTGAACGTCAAGGGGGACTCCTGAGCATCGTGACTCAGTAGCCTAACTGGTCACGTAGCCCCTCACCCCTTAGTTCCGAAAGGCTAACGGCGGTTGAGGTATGCGCAGGGCCGGGCTCTGCCGACATAGAACGGTAATGTCACCCATACATTTCACCTCCCTACTTGTTGTTCGTGCGTCAAGGGGGACTCCTGAGCATCGCGACTCAGGAGCCTAACTTGTCACGTAGCCCCTCACTCCTTGGTCCCATCCTGGTTTCTGGTCGGGGCTAAAGGCGGCTGAGGTATGCGCGGGGCCGGGCTCTGCCGACGTAGAACACAAGAAAGTAGGAAGGAAAAACGCAAATCTCAAGAAATTCAAAAGCAAATATTACAATCCATAGACTACTTTGACAAAGCCAAACACAAAGTTTAAACGCCTCCACGAGGCAGAATGCATGTTGCAGGGATTAAAAGCAGGACGGGAGCAGCGAAGGGATCACTTTTTGGCGATGCCATCGCTGGTGACGGAGCTGCGCTGGGCGACCTCGCCTCGTGGAGCCTCAAGACCGGCAGCGCCTCGCTTCGGCTTGGTGCTGAAGGCCCAGAACTTCGCCAGCAGAGCCTCCGCACGACCCTTCACGGCCTCAGCAGCGACGGCGGCAAGCTCACCGCTCACGGGCTCCAGCAGACTGTCAAGGTCAATGCTAGGGTCGCGGAGGTAGACATGGGTGAAGACGCGCGTCAGCGCTGCAGAAGAAAGGGCACGCGCCTCAGCCTCAGCCGTAGGGCCAAGGCCGAGGGTGACATCTTCGAGGGCGCGGACCAGGAAGGGAAGCAGCTTGGCGGGGCCCTCCTCGGCGCCAGCCAGTGGGCTTTCTAGGCCGCTGTCATAGAGCGACTTCAGCAGGGTGCGAGCCTTCACCTCCAGCTTCGTGCAGGCCACGCGGTCCTCGGCCAGGACCCGCGCCTTGCCGTCCAGCTCGATCTTCTTCGCCTCCAACGCCTTCTCCAGCGCATCCAGGCGGCCTTGGCGTTCGTCAAGATCGGCATCTCGGTCCTTGGCGGCAACCTCGCGAGCCTTCATGTCTTCCTCCTTCTCTTGGCGGACACGGGCCTCCTTGGCAAGCTGGTCGCGCAGGCCTTGCAGCTCGCTCTCCAGCGCCTTGTAGCGGCCCTGGACATCCGCAACCTCACCCAAGGCAGCATCGCGGGCGGCCTCCGCCCCGAGGACGGCCTGCTTCTCCTCGTCGCAGGATGTCACAGCCTGAGCCAGCGCCGCCCGGACTGAAGCATCAGAGCGGACCCAGCCAGAGACCAACTCCAGGCGCCCGGCCACCAAGCGAGGGTCGGCGCCCAGAAGATCTTTCCGCAGCCGGTCCAGCTCAGCGGCGGCACAATCCAGAACAGTAGGAGGAGCCGAAGAGACAGCGGTTGGCGGAGTAGAAGGAGAAGACGGCAGCGTGATCACAGCACCAGGGTTAGGACCTTCTGCGTCCCGATGACTGCGGCAGTGGCGTCAGGCACGGACGCCTCGGGAGTCGCTTGGGCCATGGGGGCTGAGCTCGCTCCAGCTAGCCCCGTCAGGCCTCGTGCGGATGACCGGGCAGGAGAGGCCCACGTCCTATCGACCGCTTCTCCTGCGGATGGGGGTGCTGCCTCAGACGAAGCCTCAGGAGCCCCCTTCAGCTTCTTCGCCGCAGGCACTGGCCTAGCCAAGGAATATGGACGTCAAGCCTCAACGACAAAGCAGAAAGCAAAACGAGAGTCAAGCACTTACTCTTCATCGCTTGCGGGCTCAAGCAACCTCCGGCCGAACTTGAAGCCCGAGAGCCGGATGTTGGGATCAACCTCAAGAGGCTCGGAAGCAGGAGGCGCGTCAACAGATCGCCTCGGAGCCGGAGTAGACCCGCGGGGAACCAGCCCTGTCCTGTCCTTCTTCGGGATCAGGGGCGAGCTCTCGCCACCCTGCTCGTCGCCGTCCTCGTCATCGTCCGGCATGAGGCGAAGAGTGCGGGACCTATGCCGAGGGAGGGGCGTCCTCGACTCCCCGTCAGTCGCCTCCGAATCGGGCCCCTCGTCCTCCTCCTCCTCATCATCTTCCTCCTCTCCGCTGGAGTCGCTGGAAGATACATTCACCGTCGCCAGGGCCGTCGGGGCCTCAGGAACCTCTGCGGGCACAGGCCCGCCCTTGTTGAAAGCAGACATGGAGTTCACCACCTGCTCCCAGTCATCCCGAAGGAACAAGGGCACGGGAGCACCCTCCAACCTCGCCACGTTTCCCCTAACCAAGGATTGGAGGACCCCGGCCAGATCCTCATCGTCCAGGGCTTCGGGGTTCAAGCGGAGGGCGGCATCGGCCCTCCCAAGCTTCCACAGCGGGAGCGAGTGTTCCCAGAGCGGAGCCACCCGATGCTCCAGGAACTCCCTCAGGAGCGACACCCCGGTCAGTTTCACCGTCGCCATGTTGTCCGGCCACAGGTCCGCGTCCATCTTCTCCAGCACCGGCCTCGCGCGAGGATCGACGAGCTCCGCACGGGACCAATCGTCGGCAGACTTGGGCTGCCCCGTGGGCAGGATCAGCCAGGCATGGGTGCGCCCAGCGTCCACCATGACCCACTTGCTCCTGAAGCCCTCAATCCTCTTACCGGGCTTCGAGATGGCGTTAGAGCTGCCGTGCGCGATAAAGCTCGCGCACGCGGTGATGGAGCCGCGGGAGACCCGGAGGTAGAAATAATGGCGCAGCAAGGCCACTGAAGGCCTCACCCCGACATGAGCCTCACAGTAGTAGGCGAAAATCGCCAGGAGAAGACAGAGTTGGGATGGAGGTGCACTTGCAGATTGTAATGTTCAAGAACAGAAAGGAAGAACTCGTAAAAAGGGGGCACCAGACCGGCGGCGATGGCGCTCACGAAGAGCGGGTAGAAGGTGCTCCCTCTGACCTCAGGAAGGGCGGTGCCGGCCTTGAGCGCGGCCGCCCGGTCGTGGCCTTGCGTCGCCATCATCTGGCGCGTCCGGGCAAGATTCTTCTCCGACACATTCGGAGGATCCAAGGCGGGTGAGTACCATGCTCCGGCTGGGGTCTGGCGAGGCGCCATGCTTGCTAGGATGCAGAGTTGGAGTGGATCTAGAGATTTCAGAAGCAAGAAGGACAGGAGCAAGAAAGGAGATCTGGGCGGTAAAGGAGAAGGCAAAGAAGGAAAGCCTGGACAGGTACCGCTCCCTTATCAGCTTGTGCAGTTGCCGAGGCATCGTGAGGGAGCCGGGACGCCCACATCCAATCGACCACCACGCGGCGCCCAGGCTATTGGGGCCCGCGGCGCTTCGCACTTGCCTCTTCGCTTCTCTGCTAAACCATGTCCAAGCGCGCCGTGGGCCCGGGGGCTACTGTCGGCGTTCTGGGAATGGGGGTACCCAGACTTGCCTGCCTGCGGCCTGCGGCGTGGCTTAAGGAGAGGCCTAGTACGGCCCATCTTCATCAGCATATGCCCAACACCATCGTGAGAGGCCAAGCCACGCGGGGCGGACGACAGGAGGCTTCCTCTGGCACGGCCTCGTCAGGCTGGCTCTCGAGGAGGCGGAGAGATCAAGGAGGGGTACCTCACGAGGTGCCCATAACGCAAGCCATGACGACCAAGGCGCCGGCGGGCGCCGGCCTGTGCAGAGTCCTTATTTCCCCTTTGGTGCAAAGGGGGCAAGCGCAGGCAAGGGTATCGAGCAAAGGCAACCATTTCGGTGCAACAAGACCAAGACCAGCAGGACGGCCGAGCGGAGGTCATCGTGGAGCCCAAGCCAGCGTCGTTGCCAGGGTCTTTTGGCAGGCGAGGACCAACTTTAGTTAGGATAAGTGTACTAGATGTTCCCCTTCAAATTGGCCAATTGTTGGCGCCCTTCCCGCTCAATATTTGGGAAGAGGCCCGGGGCCTTCGCCTATAAATAGGACTAGCCACCCACAAGCTGGAAGGGGGATAGATCGAGAAAATAAGGATAGAAAGACACAGAGAGAGAGGCGACTGAACCCTCCTAGCGGTTCATCGCACCAGCCAAGAACAGACCCTCACGAGGCTGTTCTTCCCTTGTACTATTCCTCATCAGCCCCAGAGGCAATCCACACACCACAAACTGAAGTAGGGTATTACACCACAATGATGGCCTGAACCAGTATAAATCTTGCGTCCCTTGTGCTGTTCTTCGAGTAGTTTAGATCCTAGCGAGGCGGTGAAACATGGGTAGGCTGAAGATGTGATTTCCGCGCGCACCCCAGTGTTCGAACCTCAAGGGTCTGCCGGAACCCGAAATCCGACAATCGGGCCTGTTTTCTGGGCCCGAGCCCGGCCCGAACACGTAAAAGCCCATCGGGCTTCGGCCGGCCCGGCCCAACCTTCAGTAAACCGCAAAAATGACGGGCCCGGGCCCGGCCCGGGCCGGCCTTCGGGCTCAAAATCTAGGCCCGAGCCCGGCCCGGAGGCAGCATCGGGCCGGGCCGGGTCGGGCTTTTTCAGGCCGGGCCGGCCGGGCCGGGCTTCCCATGGCCAGGTATAGCCCGACCGGCCTTGTGCTCGTGGTGGTAGAGTAAATGTGGGCTTTGCCAGCGCTGGCCGTTGAGGCACCAGGACGCTGCTGGTAATTACTCACGAACAGGGCAACACAAGGTGCTAAGTAATTAATTCATGATGATGGGTTAAGGTGTGCTTAGCATCATAAGTTAGTATCTTAGGTTGTCTTCTTAATGGGAGGCACTAGGGATTAGACTGCTGATCTCATGCATTGTATCAGACTAGTCATCCACCGTAGGATGAGAACCATGATGACCATCGGATCCAGCATGCACAGCCCCACGGTTAGAACCATAAATTGCATGCAGCATGCGTGATTCCGCACTAATTGCGACCAATTTATTTCCTAAAAACTACTGCCATCAATCAGGGCATGTCAAAATTGATTAGGTGCCATGCTTTTTCATGCATGCGATTTGCTTCCATACAATTTGTTTCCAATCATTTTGGATGAAACTTTAATTGCGGTGTACACGTATCCTTTTTTCCGGCCAGCCTATGAAATTGTTTCCATGGAAAGATATGCTTCCATTGGGTTAGAACTTGTTTGCTTCAGTCAGCCAATTTTTTTGCTTCCACAACAACTGACGATTGCTTCGATCTAGTTTGATTGTATTTGTGTCGAGTGTATGCAAAGAAAAATATGTTTCAATCGACTAGAAAATTATTTCGAGTGTACCATATAAAAGAGCTCTAGACAAGATACAAATTTGCTTCCATTCAATACTACTTATTAGAATTTGCTTCCGAAGCAACGGGAGATTATTTCCCATCTGGTTGAAATTTGTGCTTCGGTAGATTGCACAAAGCGCTTCCATGGCAACCGGCAACCATTTTGATCTAGTTAGAATTTGTGTATTTCAGCTGTCCATAAAATATTGCATCCATTGTAACGAGCGGTTGCTTCGATCTATTTAGAACTTCATAGTTTCAACAGGTCATATAAATTGCTTCTACGGTCACAACAACCAGAACGGCTCAAAAATGTAGGCTTGACAACAACAAACAGCCACGTAGGGGACAAGTTGGCAACGTCATGGAATTTGGTATTTGCATCAATTAAATTGGGACTTTGCATCCTAAGAAATGAGAATTTGCTTCCGAAGAATTAGGAACTTGCATCTAAAAAAAATGAAGATTTGATTCCATACAACAAAAAATGACGCATATGATCAGGATTTGCTCCAACGATATACATTTTGTTCCTAAATCATTATGATACTATATTTTCATATATCAGAGAACTGCTTCCATACAAGAATATATTTGTTTACATCAAAATGGAAAAAAATATATAGACTGCATGTGAATATGTTTTCACGACGGTGAAACATTTCTCTCAGTTAAGTGGACAATTTGCTTTCATGGTGGTCTTGAAGCACTGCACCATCTACGGCAGTCACACGAACTGCACGGAAAAGTGCCAAGACCTTGCCTCTCGCCCCATGGCCTGTGGAAAGACGTGCTACATCTTACTACCTTCTTCCGTGCTTCCTGCAATCCGAGACATATTCATGCAACGGTGTTAACATAGTTCGATGAACAAAACTAAGAACGTTGGAGAAGAACTCTTAAAATAATGAAAATATCCTGATGGAGAAAAGAACAATACAGAGTATAATCATCCATTCATTCATGATGAATGAAGGATACGTGCAATCCAGATTCGATCTAATGCATCATTCGAGACTCACATATGCTTCACCCTCGTCACCTACTTGTGCATGTGATGCTGACTTGATGAGATACAACATCGCATGATAAGTCACCCTCCTGCATGTCGTGAGAGCCTATCCTTGCTGACCTCGTTCCCAAACCAGACGGCCCTCCGGCAAGGTGGCTCAGACGATCTTGGTGGAGTTCTCGGCGGCGTGGAAGTTTACAAGCACGTCCGTGAGAAGATGGTCCGTCAGTCCCCGCGCCGACGACGGACGAGATGACGCACCGACGAGATGGAATGGAGGCAGTAGATGGGATGGCCAGGAATTCATGCCGGGGGAGAGAGAGAGAGAGAGAGCAGGGCGCAGGGATGGCGAGCTCGGCAACGGGACTGGCAGGAGATATGTGGAGAGTTATTTCGGGCAATTAATCAGGGAGGGATTACGGGGGTGGGGCCAGAAAATCAGGAGTACATCTCTCAGCCGTGAGATAAAATACTAATCGACGGCTTCTAACTGGTCTGACCAGTGCCTCTCCTCAGATGACTGTAGGGAAATGTTTCCCCTTCTTAATTGCCATGCACGACACAAAGTAACACAACATTTAATATGATACGGTATCATGATATGATATCACATCTTTTTTTTCTCATTTAATTGTATGCCACATTATTCAAAAAGTCTAGTTGGCATGCATGATACTAGTTATAATACTCTCATTACGACCAGTCTGAAAGGCATAAATGAATTGGAGTGGTGCCCAAAATGCCCCTCACACGGGAATATACTACTCCTTCTGATCTATATTAATTGTCGTTGGTTTTATACACCTTTCGATGAATCAGCGGGGGTACGTAAATTTTGGTGTAGTTTTCGTTGATCTGGGCCCTTGGATCACAAAAATTGACGAACACAAATAACTTGATGTACTATAAAAGGCCTCTTAACCTACCCCGACATGAAGGCACTTTGTTCTTCAGATTATTTCCTCCAAAACCGGCCGAATGCTAGAACGTAAGAACTTCTGGACATAGTTTTATACAACACCTTGCATATTGAGACCGGTCTGAGCTGGGACAACTCTTTTTGAGGGTCTTTGATTTTTTGGAATAAGAACAAGCACCATATCTGAGGACATCCCCTTCCTCGACTGGCTTGCTTCCTCGGCCACAGACATCCCATCTTGCTTGTGCCACGGCTTCACATCACTTGCCCTGCTCATCACATGGTGGATCTGAAAGCAGCGCAATGCTTGCCTCTTCGAAGCCGCTAGACTGTCTGTTTCTAGGATCTCTTCGACGATCAAGGACGAAGCTCGTTGCTGGGCTGGTGCGGGTGAGTAGGCCTTCTGGCTTGGGGACGCATACACCCCCCCCCCCCTCTTTCTGTTGTACGGCATAACCTTCTGACTCACGCCGCATCGCATGTTCGTGCTCGTCAGAGGTTCCTGTAATTGCTTTATGCTACCATTTCTACCTATCAATGCAATGATACGTAAGTCATTTGCCCATTCGCGAAAAAACAAGCACTGTGTTGTTCGCCTGTTCTCGCATCTCTCTGGTCTCAAAAATAAATTAATGCATTGCACACGGCTTACCTGAGCAGACTTCGGTGATTTATCTAGAACCCCACCGTGAAGCCATCCAGACTTTATTAGGGTGCATCATGAACAGTGCATGCTCGACTTCAAAGTCGGTTATCGGCGCACATAAGCCCCCATCATGTGGTCATCTACCTTTCGATCCATGAAAACAGTGGTCAATTCTTGAGATGTGTCATCTTGAGCCGAGAACAATCGACTATAGAATTCGTTAGCAGCCTTCTCAAATCCCTCCTGGTTCCATCACTAAGCTTCAAGGACTTGATCGAATTAATCCTAGCTTTTTCTTTGGCCTCTGCGTGGAAAAAAGACTGTCAGCCCCCTTGCTATGTTGGAGTTGTTAGAATGGAGTTGTTGAGGAAATCAACAACGAGAGAATAAGCTTGTTGTGGTCTTATAGGTAACATCTCAAGATCATAAGGTGATAACCGGCCACAAACGGAAATGATTGGATAGCTGAGAAGAACAAAGAAATGCAAAACTCCACTTCAGAAAAATATGGAGAATTAATTGCACTTAGAGACGTGAGAAGAAAAGGATACTTGAACTCCACCACCAAAATCTTGATGAAGACTTGAAGACTGAATTAAATCATGAAGAACCACCATAAAGAACACCGGTAACAAAAGGATGATGAGATAGAATAAAGGATGAAAGAATAAGATGAGACTTGTGATGATTTAGATGGAGGTTCCAATGAAATGGCCGAGGAAATTTGAACTCCGGAAAAGAAAAGATGAAAAACACTTGGAACTAGAATTTATTCATCAAGAACAAACTCTGAAGGAAGGGATTACTTGACGACGATGAAATAAGAATAAGAATTACGTTATGCTTATCCTCATCAAATTTAATTGATGACAACCGGATTTTGCATTCAACTTATTCTTGTTGAAAAGGATTAAGGGGGGATATAGCGCAAAACTTGAGAAAGTCTTCATGAACCACCGGTAGGATTGAAAAGAACCACCGTAAAAATTCGAAAAATGACTGATGAAAGAGACTTAATCACCGGGAAGAATTAGAAGAACCAATATGCTAGAGGGGATTTAGATGCAAAAGAAACAAAGAGATCCTAAGCTGATTAAAGAACACTTGAACAAAGCACTGGGATAATCGGATAACGGTAGCTGAAATGTGAGGATGAAGAATACTTCTAGAATGATGGCCTCCGGTGAAAAGAAATGGAAAAACAACCCCTGACATACTCCGGATGGGTGAGAACGAGATATGTGCAGCTCCTATCAGGATTTGTCGGCACAGCGGGCGGCTTTGCTGGTCTTGTTTTACCATCGTCGAAATGTCTTGTAACCGGGATTCCGAGTCTGATCGGGTCTTCCTAGGAGAAGGAATATCCTTCGTTGATCGCAAGAGCTTATCATGGGCTAAGTTGGGACACCCCTGCAGGGTATAAACTTTCGAGAGCCGTGCCTGCGGTTATGTGGCAGATGGGAATTTGTTAATGTCCGGTTGTAGATAACTTGACACTAGATCCAAATTAAAACGCATCAACCGCGTGTGTAGCCGTGATGGTTTCTTTTCGGCGGAGTCCGGGAAGTGAACACGGTTTTGGGTTATGTTTGACGTAAGCAGGAGTTCAGGATCACCTCTTGATCATTGCTAGCTTCACGACCGTTCCGTTTGCTCTCTTCTCGCTCTTATTTGCATATGTTAGCCACCATATATGCTTAGTCGCTGCTGCAACCTCACCACTTTACCCCTTCCGTACCCATCAAGCTTTGCTACTCTTGATACCCATGGTAATGGGATTGTTGAGTCCTCATGGATCACAGATTACTACAACAACAGTTGCATGTGCAGGTTATGCGATGATCATGAGAGAGAGCGATGTTTGCTTGTTTTTGAGTTCTTCTTCTGCTTCTTCTTCGATCAGGGGATAGGTTCCAGGTCGGCATCCTGGGCTAGCAGGGTGGATGTCGTTTGAGTTTCTGTTTGTGTTTCATCCGTAGTCGGATGGTGCTCTTATGTAAGATGATGTTGTATTCGTGTGGCATTGTATGCCCTATGTATGTATCCCTATCTATTATGTAATGTTGATGTAATGATATCCACCTTGCAAAAGCGTTTTCAAGATGCGCTTCTATCCTTGGGGGGACTTTCGAGTTCCTTTAGGATAGGGTCGCATCTTGGGCATGACAAGTTGGTATCAGAGCCAGGTTGCCCAGGGGGTGCCGGACATCGCTCGGTTTGGACCAGCACTTAGAGAAGCACTGGCCCGGGGGGGTTAAAATAAAGATGACCCTTGGGATGTGCGACTCCCAAGGGAAAAAAGGCTAGAGGCAAATGGTAAAACCAAGGTTGGGCCTTGCTGGAGGAGTTTTATTCAAAGCGAACTATCAAGGGGGTTCCATAAATCACCCAACCGCGTAAGGGACACAAAAATCCGGGAACATAACACCGGTATCACAGAAACTAGGGCGGCAAGAGTGGAACAAAACACCAGGCATTAGGCCGAGTCTTCCACCCTTTACCAAGTACATAGATGCATTAATTAAATAAGAGATATTGTGATATCCCAACATAATCCTGTCCACCATGGAGCAATCTTAAACTTCACCTACAACTAACAATGCTATAAGAGGGGCTGAGCAAAAGTGGTAACATAGCCAAACAACGGTTTGCTAGGAAGGGTGGAAAAGATTAGAGGCTGACATGGCAAATTGGGAGACTTGAAGAACAAGTGATAGGTAGCGCAGCAAAGCGATAGAACGAAGCAACTAGCATAGCAATGATAGTAGTGAGATCCAAGGTGACGGTCATCTTGCCTGATATCCCGCTAGGAAGAGAACGAGTCCATGAAGAAGATGAAGCCACGAAGACGAACCAAGCATAGACGAACGAATCCTCACGACCGCAACGAAATGGGAACTATCGAGAAGAAGCACACAACATGGTAAACACACCACACATGGACATGACATGATGCTGAACCAAGTATGATGCAAGACAAGGCTACATGATGCTACTCATGACAAGAGATGATGCAAACAAGAACAACACATCAAAGCAAGTTTAAATGAGGCCAGAAACAACATATAACAAATCCGGTAAGTCCTCGTATGCAAATTTCAAAATTGGTCCAGATCTGAATAAACCTTATGTTCAAGTTGTTAAACAGCAAGTTAAGATGCACCAAGATGATCTACACGAGATTCTAGTCAAGTTACATATAAAGTTCATTAGATTTGGAGCTACGGCCTAGAAGATATGAGCAAAGCAAGTTAAACATGGCATTGATGCAAGATGCATTCAAACATCAAGAAAACACACTCAAAACATAGATGCAATATGGTAATATGAAACTACATGCAATTCTAAGCAAGTTTCATATAGAGCACACTCAAAACGGAGCAACGGTTCAACACACACACACATGTCCAAAACAGCAATTAGGTATATTGCAAGCATCAAAACAACATGCTACAACACCTCAACATGAAAACAAAAGGCATGAACATGATGTACAGGTAAAGCATAACAAAACATGAACACTGAGCTATCTCCATAAATCACTAGAACATGCTCAAAAACACATGGCAAGATTACAAACAATAACAGTTTATAGACAGCAGAAATAACATCAGGTTGCAATGTTTAGAGCTATCAAACGACATGCTACAAGAACTTATCATGGAAAACAAAGGCATGGAATGCTACTACTAAAGACAAAGAACAAATCTCCCTTACTGAACTAATTCCAAAAATCAACAGAAAATATGGTAGCATCCATGCAAACATGGCAAATGATATGACAGATTCAGAATGGCAGGAACAACAATAAGTAGGCATGTTGGTGAGCTTGTACAACTCACCACAGAGAAATACATGGCATGGCAAGGCAACCAACAGTAAGAAGACATGTTCATGAAGCGAAGCATGGCAAGAACAAGTTCATAAGGTACATGGATCACTAGCAAATCACATGGAAAAACTGAACTTAATGTTAACAGCCTGACAGCAACATTATTTAGCAAGTTTGGAGCATGATAACAACAATCTACAGCAAGCCATAAATGCAACCAGGGGCATGGATGGATAGAGAATGACATGTATAACAAAACATCCTTAGTGAACATCTCCAGATTATGCATAGGATGACTTGTGGCAGCAGGTTTACATAGCATCATGATATAGCAGATTCAGCCTAGTAAAACAGTAACAGCAAGTACCCTACTTCATGAGCTCGATGCACTCACTACAAGACTCACAAAAATACATGGATTGCGCCCCTGTAAAGATGGCATGTAGTAGTTCAAAACACATGTATAGCTCATGCTCATAGGATGCACACATCAAATGCAACAAAAATGACAAATCACTAAGTTCTGTTAACAGACAGCAGTTAACATCATATAGCACTTTTGCAACGATGCTAAGGGCATCAAGATGATCTCAAATAAGCATGGCACAACGGAACAAAATGAAGAGCATCTCACAGTGAACATTTCGGTATCTCAAACATACAAAACAGAGCTACGGATGATGAGTTATGGCATGATGAATAGGGCATGAAAATGCAAGAATTCAGGGACTTGGAGAAATTCGACCTCGGGGAAAAAGTCAACGGGGCACGGGAATCGAGGCTCGCCGGAGCGGGGCTCGCCGGAGATGGCGGGGAAGGAGATGGGGCTCGCCGGAGATGGCGGATACGGGCCGGATCTCGCCGGATCCGGCCGGATCCCGGCGCGGGGAGGCGGAGGAGGTCGCCGGCGGGCGCGGGGCGAGGCCGGGCGCCGGTCAGCGGGTGGCGCCGGCGGCTCGGGTCGCTGCGGGAACGGCGCAGCGGGACCGGCGGGAGCGAGCACCACGCGGTGGCGCTGGAGAAGGGCGGCGCGGGCGCGGCCTCGGGCACGGAGGCACGCGGGGGCGGGCGACGCCGGCGGAGCGGCGGCCGTGCGGCGGCGTCGGTGAGGTCTGCGAGGCACGGCGCGGGCTGGAGCGGGTCGGGCGGCGGCGGGATCTGGGCCTGGGCGGGCCCGCGATGGGCTTCCCCGTGCCGCGCGGTGGGAGGCGGCGGTGGAGCGGCGCGGGGTGACGTGGCGGCTCCTGATTCGCGAAGGGGCGTCGGCACAGACATGTCCGGCGGCGGGGGATTTCGTCCGGCGGCGCGAGGTAGAAGGAGGCTAGGGTTAGACCGAGAATTTCGGGGGAGGCACACATATTTATAGGTAGAGGGAGCTAGGAGTGTCCAAATGAGGAGCGGTTTTCGCCCACACGATCGTGATCGAACGACCGAGAGCATGGAGGGGGTTTGGATGGGTTATTAGTCTGTGGTGAATAAGGGCTGGGCTGCAAGGAGAGAGGGGTTTCGGGCTACGCGGTTAACCATTGGGGCGTCAAACGACCTCCAAATAGAACGAAATTTGACGGGCGGTCTACCGGTGATATACCAAGGCCACTTGGCAAATCTCGGTCCATTCCGAGAACGTTTTTATCCCGCTCATGAAACAAGGTCTGAGAGGGGGCGACGGGCGCGCGCGAGAGGTCTGGACTCCGAACGGACAACGGAGAGAACCAGGAGGATCCGAACGGATGCATGTTTTGAAAAACATGAGGATGCAATGCATATGATGACATGGCAAAATGCAACACGCAAGCAAATGACATGGAAACAACGACGAATGACTGGGAGACACCTGGTGCATCGAATCCGGGGCGTTACAATGGTGATGGGTTGGATGAGATTTACCATGTAATTGAGTTAGTTTTGTTAGGGTTTGATCCCTAGTATCCATTATGTTCTAAGATTGATGCTGCTATGACTTTGCCATGCTTAATGCTTGTCACTATGGCCCGAGTGCCATGATTTCATATCTGAACCTATTATGTTTTCATGAATATATGTGAGTTCTTGATCCTATCTTGCAAGTGAATAGTCACCTACTACGTGTTATGATCCGGCAACCCCGAAGTGACAATAATCGGGACCACTCTCGGTGATGATCGTAGTCTAAGGAGTTCGTGTATTCACTAAGTGTTCATGCTTTGGTACGGCACTCTATTAAAAGGAGGCCTTAATATCCCTTAGTTTCCATTAGGACCCCGCTGCCACGGGAGGGCAGGACAAAAGATTTCATGCAAGTTCTTTTCCATAAGCACGTATGACTATATTCGGAACACATGCCTACATTACATTGATGAACTGGAGCTAGTTCTGTGTCACCCTATGTTATAACTATTGCATGATTAATTGCATCCAACGTGATTATCCATCATTGATCCATTGCTTACGAGCTTTTCACATATTGATCTTTGCTTAGTTACTTCTTCGTTGCCTCTGTTACGATTGCTACAAAACTACTACTATTACTTCTGCCACCGTTACCATTACCTCCATACTACTTTGCTACTAAATACTTTGCTGCAGATATTAAGTCTTTCAAGTGTGGTTGAATTGACAACTCAGTTGCTAATACTTGACAATATTCTTTGGCTCCCCTTGTGTCGAATCAATAAATTTGGGTTGAATACTCTACCCTCGAAAACTATTGTGATCCACTATACTTGTGGGTTATCAAGACCTTTTTATGGTGCCGTTGCCGGGGAGCATAACTCTATTCTTTGAGTCACTTGGGATTTACATCTGTTGATCGAGGAACTTGAAAGATGAAAGAACCAAGATCTTTCCCTCAACTATGAGGGGAGGTAAGGAACTGCCATCTAGCTCTGCACTTGATTCACTTTCTGTTATGAGTAAATTTGTGATACCTACACCTGCACCTGCTATTGATTCTGATATGTCGCATGTTATTGATGATGCCACTTCTGCTATGCTTGATGCTTATGATGAAACTACTTCTCTGCTTGATAATACTGTGCCATTAGGTGAATTTCTTGATGAAAAACTTGCCAGGGTTAGAGAGAATGAAATTATTGAAACTGGAGATATTAATGAAAGTGATGATGAAGATTCTCCCCCTAGATATGAATTGCCGGTTGTGCCTAAGGGTTATGTTATGGATGAAGAAACTGCTAGAGACCTTTTTGCTTGCAAGGATAGATATGATCTTAAGAAACTCTTAGCTAAGCTAAAAGAAAAGTCTTTGAATGCTAGAATGCAATATGATCCTGCTTTTGCTACTTCACCTATCTGTGTTACTGATAAGTATTGTGATTTCTCTGTCGATCCTAAGTTAATTACTTCGGTTGAATCTGATCCTTTTTATGGCTATGAATTTGAAACTGTTGTGGCAAATCCTACTAAATTGAACGATATAGCCACCCTATTCACTTGTGAGGAAAAAATCGCTATTATTATATCCTTAAATTGTTTCCTTTCTCATTAAAGGGTGATGCTAAGATATGGTTTAATTCTCTTGCTCCTGGTTGTGCGCGTAGTCCCCAGGATATGATTTATTACTTCTATGCAAAATATTTCCCCGTTCATAAGAAACAACCTGCCTTAAGGGAAATATTTAGTTTTGTGCAAATTGAAGAAGATAGTCTCCCACAAGCCTTGGGGAGGCTTCTCCGATTACTTAATGCTTAGCCTGATCATCACCTCAAGAAAAATGAAATACTTGATATCTATTATAATGGACTAACCGATGCTTCCAGAGACCACTTGGATAGTTGTGCTGGTTGTGTTTTCAGGGAAAGAACTGTTGAGCAAGTTGAATTGCTATTGAATAATATATTGAGCAATGATAATGATTGGACACTTCCTGAACCAACTCCTAAGCCAACTCCTAAGAAAAGGGGTCTACTATTTCTCAATCCTGAAGATATGCAAGAGGCAAAGAAATCTATGAAAGAAAAAGGTATTAAAGCTGAAGATGTTAAGAATTTACCACATATTGAAGAAATACATGGTCTTGATAACCCGACACACGTAGTAAAGGTAAATTCTCTCTATAGATTTGATGAAGGTGATATTCCTCGTAATAAGTCTGCTAGCCAATGCTTGGATGAGTTTGATAATTTTATTGTTAAACAAGAAAACTTCAATGCTTATGTTGGTAGACAATTGAAATGTAATGCTTATATGGTTGAACACTTGAGTGATTATATGTCTATAGTTAAAGGTGACCTTAAGGTTATTAGTAAACATGCATCCATGGTTACTACTCAAGTAGAACAAGTGCTTAAGGCACAAGATGAATGCTCCATGAGTTAAATAATAAGAAAAATGATAACGATGTTAGGGTTATGACTAGAGGTGGTAGAATGACTCAGGAATCTTTGTACCCTGAGGGCCATCCTAAGAGAGTTGGGCAAGATTCTCACATAGTACTTCTAAGAAAAAGAAAATGAAAAATGATAGGACTTTGCAGGTTTCTAGTGAACCTGTTATAGACACACCTGAGAATTCCAATGATATCTCTATTTCTGATGTTGAAACACAATCTGGTAATGAACATGAACCTAGTGATAATGTTAATGATGATGTTCATTTTGATGCTCAACCTAGCAATAATAATGAGGTAGAGATTGAACCTGTTGTTGATCTTGATAACCCACAATCAAGGAATCAACGTTATGATAAGAGAGACTTTGTTGCTAGGAATAACAGTAAAGAAACAGAACCATGGGTCCAGAAACCCATGCCTTTTCCTCCTAAGCCATCCAAGAAAAAGGATGCCGAGGATTTTGAGTGCTTTGCTGAAATGATTAGACCTATCTTTTTGCGTATGCATTTGAATGATATGCTTAAAATAAACCCCTATGCCAAGTATATGAAAGATATTGTTAAAAATAAAAGAAAGATACTGAAGCTGAAATTTCCACCATGCTTTCTAATTATACCTTTAAGGGTGGAATACCAAAGAAACTTGGAGAACCAGGAGTACCAACTATACCATGCTCCATTAAAAGAAACTATGTTAAAACTGCTTTATGTGATCTTGGAGCTAGTGTTAGTGTTATGCCTCTCTCTTTATATCGTAGACTTGATTTGAATAAGTTCACACCTACTAAAATCTCTTTGCAAATTGCTGATAAATCAACTGCTATATCGTCGGTATTTGTGAGGATATGCCTGTTGTGGTTGCAAACGTTACTATTTTAATGGACTTTGTTATTCTTGATATTCCCGAGGACGATAGTGTGTCGATCATCCTTGGTGGACCCTTTTTGAATACTGCAAGGGCTGTTATTAATTGCAACAAAGGGAATGTCACTTTTCATGTTAATGGTACGGTACACTTTCTGAAGAAACAACCTCAAGTTCATAGTATAAATTCTATTGGAAAAATTTCAACGATTACTATTGGAGGTGTTGAATTCCCTCTTCCTACTGTCAAAAAGAGATATGATATTCTTATTGTTGGGGACATGCATATCCCCGTTGAGGTAACCTTGTGTTATTCAAAAATTCTCTAGTTTCATGTTATTTGGAAGAAGTTTGTTAACAAGACTTGATCAACCTTGTTAGTGGATTCCTTTTGATGAGCATGAGATGGATGAAGCTAGAAAGCACAACTCTCTATACCCCCCTTTTACTTTTTGTTATTTATATTAAATAAAGCAAAAGGATTATTTTCTATCTGTTTTCTAAATTATTCATGGAATAAACAAATACCCCAAAAATAAAAGTTCTCCAAATGCCCTGAAAATGAAGTATGATTTTTTGTAGAATATTTAAGAATTTTTGGCACTCAGAACACACCAGGGGGGCCCACCATTTGGCCACGAGGGTACAGGGCGCGCCCACCCCCCGGGGGCACGCCCCTGCCTTGTGGCCCCATGTGTCCCCCTCCACTTATTCCAGCATCCACACACTTCGTCTTCCTCCAGAAAAATCATCATGTAGCTCAAACTCGTGTTCTAGCTTGTTTTGCTGCCATTTTCGATCTCCTTGCTCAAAGCACCATTCACAAAACTGGTTTGGGGGATTGTTCTTCGGTATGTGACTCCTCCAATGGTCCAATTAGTTTTTGTTCTAGTGCTTTATTTATTACAATTTTTTGCTTCTAAGGTGACCCTGTTCTTGAGCTTGCATGCCAAATTTATATGGTCCAAAGTAGTTTTAATGCATGATTTAGCCTCTAGGCACTTGTGGGAGTAGTTATCAATCTTGTTGAGTTTGGTTCACTTTTATTTTGAGTCACTAAAAATTTCAGAAATTTTTCAGAAGAAGAAAAATGTTTAGGAAATGTACCAAGGTGGTTCCTCAAGGAAGCAAGAACCAAGGCTCGCGATATGTGAGCCGGACAATGAACCACCAAGGGAAGCTCAAGTACAGCCTTGTGAATGGCCATCGGAAGAATTTATGGTCCAAGCAGGCTTCAAGGATGAATTTGACGTGTGCGTACGTAATGCTGAGCTTGAGGACTTCATGTCAGATAAGTGCCGATAGTACTACTACATCACTGATTCCTTTGTGAGGAGGTTTAAATTTTCATCCACGCGCAATACTCACACTATTTTATTTGATCTCTATGATAAATCATATACCATGGACCTTAAAGATTTCAATGCTGCTTGTATCCTGAAGTGGGGCAATGTTAGTGAACCTCGCAAATCTGAATATAAAGACTTTCTTGCTAGTATCACTGTGGGGGAAACTAGAGAAATCGCACAAGCTACCATAGGGAGCATTCATTTCCCTTCCATACATTAGTTTGCTCTCTTTATAGGTAGATGCATTAACGGTAAAGATGAGGTTTGTCACATGTGCATTCCAGATCTTAGTGTCCTCAAGAGTGCGGTATTAGGTGATAAACAATATAACTTGGGGGGGCCATTGTTGCACGGAGGTTGCATCTTAATGGTACAAGTGGAGATTTGTTTGGTGGAATTTATGCAACTCGTGTAACTAATTATCTTGGTATACCCATAAATGGAAATGATATTGAGTTGCCACCTACTTATCTAGATTATAGTGCTATGGTTCGCCATTAGTTTCTTGAGAGGAACGAACAGTTCCTCCAGTACCGACTAATCTTTGATAGACGGCGTACTATCCATGTTACTCTCCCTGCTCCTACTTTCTTTAACTTTCATGCAAAAAGGAGATATTTTATAACCAGGGAGGAGGCGAACGAATATGAGAGGAGGACGGAGGCAGCTCGCCTCGAAGCAGCAGCTCTCCAGGCAGTAGCTGTTGCATCACAGTATAACCCCGACTACGACTTTGGATATCCGCTAGGCCAGCCCTGGGCATAGACCAACTTAGGCCAAAAGCCTAAGCTTGGGGGAGTATGTATTTCTCACCGACATTACATTTATTTTCATACACTCATTTTAGTTGTCGGTGCTCATACTTTTTCATTGTACTATCCATGCTAGTTTAATTTCTTTTCTTGTTTTCTTCTTGTGTGTTTGAAAAACCTTAAGAAAAAACAAAAAAAATTAGTTGTAGCCTTCAACTAGTTTACATTCCATGCTTGTAGTAGTAATATTAAAAGAAAACCCCAAAAGATTTCTCGTTCTTCTTTTGCATGTTGGGAGCTTTCCCATATAAATAGTTTTGTTTCTTTTCTTTGGGGGTCAAGAGGAGAAGACCACGATGAAAATGTTGAATGGCTCTCATATGCATTATTGTTGACTTAACCAAGAGCCCATATTACCTTGTCTTCTCCTTTGTATTAAATGCTTGCAGATTCCATCTTAGTCCAATGCATGTGCATTATTATTATTTTCCACACCATTTGGTCGTGCAAGTGAAAGGCAATAATGATGATATATGATGGATTGATTGAGATGAGAGAAGCTGGTATGAACTCGACCTATCTTGTTTTTGTAAATATGATTAGTTCATCATTCCTGATTCAATCTATTATGAATGAAACATGCTTGCAATGACAATTAGAGATTATAGATACTCATGCCATGCTTAATTAGCTAGGAGTTTATAATGGTTTACCTTGCGTGCCAACATACTATTAAAATGGGTGTGATGTGGTATGATAGGGTGGTATCCTCCTTTGAATGATTCGAGTGGCTTGAGTTGGCACATGTTCACGCATGTAGTTGAAACAAAATCAACATAGCCTCCACGATATTTATGTTCATGGTGATTTATATCCTACTCATGCTTGCACTCATTGTTGGTTAATCTTAATGCATGTTCATGACTGTTGTCGCTCTCTACTTGGTCGCTTCCCAGTCTCTTTCTAGCCTTCACTTGTACTAAGCGGGAATACTAGTTGTGCATCCACTTCCATAAACCCCAAAGTTGTTCCATATGAGTCCACCATACCTTCCTATATGTGGTATTTGCCTGCCGTTCCAAGTAAATTTGTATGTGCCAAACTCTAAAGCTTCAAATGAAATTTTGTTTTGTATGCTCGAATAGCTCATGTATCAACTAGGGTTGTCTATATCTTCCATGCTAGGTGGGTTATTCTCACGATGAGTGGACTCCGCTCATCATTCATGAGAAAATGGCCGGTAATCGGGATGCCCAGTCCCATGCTTAAATCAAATCAAAATATTTGAAAACTAAACTCCCTCAGGATTGTTGTTAGTTGGATGGTACCCGTTGTTTCGGGCCAGCCATGGATTGATGCTCGTTGGTGGTGGGGAGTATAAACTTTACCATTCTGTTTGGGAACCACCTATAATGTATGTAGCATGGAAGATATCAAGATCTCTTGGTTGTTATGTTGACAATGAAAGTATGTCGCTCAAAATATTATTTATCTCTGTTTCAAAACTCGAGCTCTAGCACCTCTGCACATCTCTGCTTCCCTCTACGAAGGGCCTATCTATTTACTTTTATGTTGAGTCATCATCCTCTTATTAAAAAGCACCAGTTGGAGAGCACCGCTGTCATTTGCATGCATTGCTATTAATTTACATTGAGTATGACTGTGACTGGATCTTTTTTGCCATGAATTACAATGTCTAGCCAGTCCTTGATCTTCAGGGGTGCTCTGCATTTATGTTTTACGGTCTCATAAAGGGCTAGCGAGATACCATATTGTTATACCATATTATGATTGTTTTGAGAAAGTGTTGTCATCCAAGATTTATTAGTATTGCTCGCTAGTTGATTGTGCCATTGATATGAGTAAATGTGAGACCTAAATGTTATTGTGAATATGGTTAGTTCATAATCTTTGCTGAAAACTTGAATGCTGGCTTTACATATTTGCAGCAACAAGATCAAACAGAGTTTATAAAAGTTTTTCTTTAACACTTTTAGTTTGTCAACTTAATTGCTTGAGGACAAGCAAAGGTTTAAGCTTGGGGGAGTTGATACGTCTCCAACGTATCTACTTTTCCAAACACTTTTGCCCCTGTTTTGGACTCTAACTTGCATGATTTGAATGGAACTAACCCGGACTGACGCTGTTTTTAGCAGAATTGCCATGGTGTTATTTTTGTGCAGAAATAAAAGTTCTTGGAATGACCTGAAATCCACGGAGACACGTTTTGAAATTAATAAAAAATATTGGTGAAAGAATCAGCGTAAGGTGTCCCACACCCTGTCCACGAGGGTGCAGGGCACGCCCCCTGCCTCGTGGGCCCCCTGGACCTCCACCGACCTCAACTCCAACTCCATATATTCACTTTCAGGGAGAAAAAAATCAGAGAGAAGGATTCATCGCGTTTTACGAGGCGCCGCCAAGCCCTAATCTTCCTCGGGAGGGCTGGTCTAGAGTCCGTTCGGGGCTCCGGAGAGGGGAATCCGTCGCCATCATCATCATTAACCATCCTTCATCACCAATTTCATGATGCTCACCACCGTGCGTGAGCAATCCCATCATTGGCTTACTGGACGGTGATGGGTTGGATGAGATTTACCATGTAATCGAGATAGTTTTGTTAGGGTTTGATCCCTAGTATCCATTATGTTCTAAGATTGATGTTTCTATGACTTTGCCATGCTTAATGCTTGTCACTATGGCCCGAGTGCCATGATTTCAGATCTGAACCTATTATGTTTTCATGAATATATGTGAGTTCTTGATACTATCTTGCAAGTCAATAGTCACCTATTACGTGTAATGATCCGGCAACCCCGAAGTGATAATAATCAGGACCACTCCCGGTGATGACCGTAGTTTGAGGAGTTCATGTATTCACTAAGTGTTCATGCTTTGGTCCGTACTCTATTAAAAGGAGGCCTTAATATCCCTTAGTTTCCATTAGGACCCCGCTGCCACCGGAGGGCAGGACAAAAGATTTCATGCAAGTTCTTTTCCATAAGCACGTATGACTATATTCGGAATACATGCCCACATTACATTGATGAACTGGAGCTAGTTCTGTGTTACCCTATGTTATAACTGTTGCATGATGAATTGCATCCGACGTGATTATCCATCATTGATCCATTGCCTACGAGCTTTCCACATATTGATCTTTGCTTAGTTACTTCTTTGTTGCCTCTCTTACGATTGCTACAAAACTACTACTGTTACTTCTGCCACCGTTACCATTACCTCCATACTACTTTGCTACTAAATACTTTGCTGCAGATATTAAGTCTTTCAGGTGTGGTTGAATTGACAACTCAGCTGCTAATACTTGACAATATTCTTTGGCTCCCCTTGTGTCGAATCAATAAATTTGGGTTGGATACTCTACCCTCGAAAACTGTTGTGATCCCCTATACTTGTGGGTTATCACCACCCTACAGGTGAAGGGGAGAATCAGTTGGTTTATGCTTTGAGGAGTACATGTCTATGGAGGAAGGAGTACATCAAGCTTCCAAACTAGACGCCTCCTCCTCCAGCGAGTCAGGGCACTCCGCCTCCTCCTCCGCCTCCTCCTCCGCCTCCTCCTCCGGCGAGTGATCAAGGCACTCCGCCTCCTCATCCGCCTCCTCCGGTGCGTGACGGCACTCCGGCTCCTTCTTTGCCTCCTCCGACGAGAACTCGGCATCCTCCGGTGCGTGAGGGCACTATGGCTCCTCCGCCGCCTCCTTCGGTGCATCGGAGCACTCCGCCTCCTCCAGTGTGTCAGCGAACTCCATGCCGTCAGCAACGGCGGAAGAGAGAGGCCGTCGCTCCGGCGGCTAGCAGTACAAGCAGAGGCGGGAAGTAATTCAAATATGGTCCATCTCTGAAGGCTCCGGAAAAGTTACCGTATGAGAGGACCGACAAGGAAAACGAGGGCATCTGTTATGCCCAAGTGAGGGACTATTTTGCACGGAAACCTCCACCTCCGAAGGAAACGGTAGATCCGGTGAAAGTGAAGCGCACTATCGATGCCCTTAAGCGACCACCACCGCCTCCGTCGGATTCCAACTATGTGCGCACTATTAAAAGGACATATAAGAAAGTGGAGCGGTCAAGAAGTACTTGCAGTGATGAAAGGTTAGCAGAACGAAGAAGTGGGAAAAAAATTCCCCAGCTCGGCGAACAGGCAAAGCAATCGTGCCCCTGCTCAAGGTGTCTAGCGATATCATCGCTAATCATCTGGGGATGGTGCCCGGTACCAATCCTACTGATTACCTGAGCGATGATGTAGAGTTTGAAACAATGGAGGCAGAAAAATTCAAATACGAGTATGGGAAGCCTCTCGTCAAACCTGATCCTCCTCCTCTAACAACGATGATGCGAAGATTGCATGAATGGTACATGAAAATCTACAGCTGGTCTGGGAAGGATACTGTGATGCTGAGAGTTAAAGAGGAGAACGACTATAAGGGCATACTTATCCCTCAGGTGTTTTGGTGATTGATGACAATGCATTTGCGGACTAATCGTGTGCCTTGAGTTTCTCAGATACTTCATCTCTAGGCATGAGACGATTCGGTGCCCCTCGGAGACTATTGAAGTCGGCGTTGTTCTACGTTTCTCTTTGGTGGATTTGAGTCGTAGGAGAGCCGTACTATTAAGAGGGGGTCCGCGTCGGAAAGGTTTGGGTGGAATCAACACGTACACTTGTTCCTCCTTTCCCTGCATTTTGGAGCTTCCCTTTGTTATCTTGGTTGTGCGGAAATCTGACGACTACTGCTATACTTGCGGTAGTACCGCAAGTACACACGGTAGTACCGCTGTGTGTCACGGTAGTACCGCTCATCTGGAGAGGTAGTACCGCAGCTCCCAGGCCTTGTGCCGCTCCGGTGCGGTAGTAGGGGCGGATGTAATTTTTTACATCCGCGCCCTCCACGGTAGTATCGCTCGTCCAGCGCGGTAGTACCGCGGGGGCCCACGGTAGTACCGCTCCCTAGGAGTCGTAGTACCGTGGCCCTCCTACCTAGTACCGCTGTGTCGCGGTAGTAGGCGCGGATGTAATTTTTTACATCCGCGCCCGCACGGTAGTACCGCGCCTCGCGAGCGGTAGTACCGCGTTGGATTTTTGTACCACCTCTGTTTCAGCGGAAGTAGGCATGGATGTAATTTATTTCATCCATGCCCTTCCCAGGCCGTGACTTTCCTGCCTAGCGGTAGTACCGCAAGTGGGTACAGTAGTACCGCGCCAGCGGTAATACTGCCCCCTTGTCAGGCTAGTTTCGGCATGTGCTGCTGTCGCGGTAGTACTGTGGTCAGCCATGGTAGTACCGCACAGCTTTGCGGTAGTACCGCGCCCCTGGAGCGGTAGTACCGTGTGTCGCGGGCTGAACATGTGGATAACGGTTGGATTCTTTCCACGACTATATAAGGGGTGTCTTCTACCTCTAGTTGACTACCTCTTCTACCTCTAAGCTCCATTGTTGCTCCAAGCTCCATTTTCACTCGATCTCTCTCCCTAGCCAATCAAACTTGTTGATTTGCTCGGGATTGGGTGACAAGTGCCCGATCTACACTTCCACCACAGGATATTTGATTCCCCCCACTTATCCCTAGCGGATCTTGTTACTCTTGGGTGTTGAGCACCCTAGACAGTTGAGGTCACCTCGAAGCCATACTCCATTGTGGTGAAGCTTCGCGGTATTGTTGGGAGCCTCCAAGTGTTGTGGAGATTGCCCCAATCTTGTTTGTAAAGGTCCGGTTGCCGCCTTCAAGGGCTCCAATAGTGGAATCACGGCATCTCGCATTGTGTGAGGGCGTGAGGAGATTACAGTGGCCCTAGTGGCTTCTTGGGGAGCATTGTGCCTCCACACCGCTCTAACGGAGACGTACTTCCCCTTAAAAGGAAGGAACTTCGGTAACACATCCTCGTCTCCACCGGCTCCACTCTTGGTTATCTTGTCCCTTTACTTTTGCAAGCTTACTTGTGCTATATCCATTGCTTGCTTGTGTGCTTATTGTCTTTGCATCATATAGGTTGTCCACGTAGTTGCACATCTAGACAACCTATTTCATTGCAAGTTTTAAATTGTTAAAGAAAAGTCTAAAAAGTGTTAGTTGCCTATTCACCCCCCCCCCCCCTCTAGTCAACCATATCGATCCTTTCAATTGGTATCAGATCCTCGTCTCTTTATTAAGGACTTTGCCGTCCGAAGAGTATGGTTGACAACAATGATGGTGCGGAGGAGCACTCCGGTGTGAATCCCGTCTCGTCTTCGGCCGAAGGGGGAACCTCGGTCTCTCGTGAGGAATTCAATGTGGCTCTAGACACATTGAAAACCTCCATGACGGCCGAGGTTAAAAGCATGTTTTCTGAATTCTTAGAGGGACTCAACTATCTACCTCGCCAATAAAAGTGGGTGATCCCCCGGTGTATAGAGGACCGATCCCCTCTACTCATTTGAATCATGCCGGTCCTCCTCCTAAATATGTGAAAAATGAAGATTTTGATGCTTGGCTCTATCGCTTCAAGCGTCACTTAAAACATGTGAACACTAACCTTTGGAGAATTATTGAAGAAGGTTTCTATCCTCATGATCCAAGCAACTTCACTCCTCGAGAAGAAGTGGACAATCAATTCAATGAAAGTGCTCTCTTCATCATCCAAGATGCAATCCTTCCCGAAGATCTCCCTCATCTTCGACCTCATGCCATGGCCAAAGAAGCATGGAAATGTGTTGAGCGTCTCTATCGAGGAAGTGCTAGCATTCAACGCTCCAAGTATGAAGTGTCGCAAGATGAGGCCAGTGAGTTTGCAATGAAAGAGGATGAAGAACCTCGTGAGCTCTTTCGAAGAGTGACCAAACTCGCGGTCGCACTCCGAGATCATGGAAGCAAGGACATGGATGACAACTGGATCAAGCGCAAGTTCCTCAAGGACATGATGCCCTACAACAAGGCCATGTCCTCCGTCATTCGCCAAAGACCGGACTTCCACTCCATGACCTCTAGTGAAGTGTTGTATGAGTTTGTTGCAATGAGCATCTTGGACAAGACCGCCGACAATGCGGTGCTCCGTTCCCAAAGGGCAAAGAAGCCCAATATTGCCTTGAAGGCCAAGGTTAGTGTGGAAGAAGAAGAAGAAGAGGAAGATGAGGAGAGCAACCCCGAGGACACGAAGTATGATTATCATGAGCACATGGCTCTTGCCTCAAGACAGTTTTGGAGTAAGAAGACTACAAGACCCAACTTCAACAAGAACAACTCAAGTGGCCTCAAGGGGAAGCAACGAGTTAGAACTTGTTTCAACTGTGGCAATGTTAGCCATTTCGTTGCGGATTGTCCATACGAGAAGCGGGAAGACAATGGTGGCAAGTTCATTCGAAAAGA
The DNA here is from genome assembly GCF_018294505.1 of Triticum aestivum. Taxonomy (NCBI): domain Eukaryota; kingdom Viridiplantae; phylum Streptophyta; class Magnoliopsida; order Poales; family Poaceae; genus Triticum; species Triticum aestivum. Next base: position 200,226,158 of record NC_057801.1, on the reverse strand, counting down.
CAAAGACAAGTCCTTCCCCAACAAGAACAACTTCACCAAGAAGACTCCTTCTCGCGGGTTGGTGGTCCAAGAAGAATACCGTGAGGATGACGATGATGATGAAGATGGTGAAACAATGGCCATGGCATCTGTTGCCATTGCCTCAACTCCTCGGGTGTCTCTCTTCGATGCACCTAACGAGAACATCACCGCCAAGTGCCTCATGGCTAAGGCCACCAACAAGGTAACCCCCAACATCAAAACCACCATTATTCCTAACCCTCCTTCAACGGATGACTTTGATAATGGTAAGGGGTCTAATGAGGAGATCAATGAATTTGAGTCCTTCATGAGTAAGCTCAAGGGCAAATCCAAGAAGCATTTTGTTGCTCTCTTGGAACAACTTGGTGAAGCCAATGACATGATCGAGGCTCATGAAGAAACCATCACTAAGATGGAAAGTCATAGTCGTGACTATGCCGATGAGATATCGGATCTCTCTAATGCTCTTGAGGAAGAGCGTGGGCATCGTTTGGCTCTTGAGGAGTCACACAACGATGGTCATGCTAAACTAAAGAAAGATCTTGATCATGCTCTTGTTGTGTCTCGTGTTCTAGCTTCCGAGAAGGCTAAACTTGGGGTTGATCATGTTAGACTCACGGAGGAGTTTGATGTACTTGACAAGTCCCACAAGGTCTTGAAAGGTGCTCATGCCACCCTCAAGGAGTCTCATGCTCAACTCCAAGTTAAGCTAACCAAGGAAAAGGCCACATTTCCTCATGTGGTCTTAATTGATAATGCAAATGCTACTAACCCATGTTGTGAGCATGTGCATCTTGTGGAGGAAAATACCAAGTTGAAGGAACAACTCGAGAAAGGTCTTGTGTCATGCATACAAGGCGAGAAGAACCTAAATGACCTTTTGAGCAATCAAAAGGAAGTTGTGGGCAAGGAGGGAGTTGGGTTCACACCCAAGTCCAAGAACAAGAAGAAGAACAAGGAGAAGAAGAGCAAGACCAATCGACCTCCTCCGCTCACGCAAAACTTTGTGAAGGAGGGAGAAGGTGCTCCTAAGGAGAAGAAGAACAATGGGAAGAGTGGTGAAGCCAAAGAGCGCAACACCATCTCTCCCAACAAAGCCGACGACTTTGACCCCTCTTATGTGTTGTGCCATGCTAGTGATGGACATGTTTATGCTAAATTTCTTGGTTCTCCTTATGAGTACATTGAATGGTCTATTTGGGTTCCCAAGACCCTTGTTACTAACATCAAAGGACCCATTACTCAATGGGTACCTAAAACCAAGCATTGATCTCTTGTAGGTGTTTGCTTCCGGTGGGGGATCATGGTTGCTCGATAGTGGAGCAACAAATCATATGACCGGGAGCAAGGACTTGGTGGTCGACGAGCACAAGATCCCATCTATGCCCACCAATGTCGAATGGGGTGATGCCTCACATTCTAAGGTATTGGGTCTTGGCAAGGTTGTCATTTCTCATGATCTAACGATCGAGAAAGTCATGTTTGTTGAGTCCCTTGCGTTCAATTTACTTTCCCTTTGTCAACTCGCACTCATGGGTTTTGCCACCTTCTTTGGTATTGATACCGTGGCCCTCTTGTGGAGCAAGACTCTTAAAGTAGCCTTTGTTGGGCATGTCGAGAATGGTCTCTATGTGGTTAAGTTCTCGGAGCAACCCACTAAGACCGCGACATGCCTAATGGCTAAAGTTGATGTGGGATGGCTTTGGCATCGCCGTTTAGCCCATGTCAATATGAGATCTTTGCAAAGTCTTCTCAAGGGGGACCATGTTCATGGACTAACGAATGTTAGTTTTGCCAAAGATCGTGTTTGCAGTGCTTGTATTGAAGGAAAGCTTCATGAGACGGCTCACCCTCCCACGACTATCATCTACTCGAAGAGACCCTTGGAGCTCCTCCACATGGACCTCTTTGGGCCCCCATCCTTTGATAGTCTTGGGGTAGAAAGTATTGCTTGGTGATAGTGGATGATTATTCAAGATACACTTGGGTATACTTCTTCAAGAGGAAGAGTGAGACTCAACAAACCGTCATCGACTTTGCAAATGAAGCTCAACGTCAACACGATGCAAAGATCTTGACAATAATAAGTGACAACGGCACCGAGTTCAAGAACTACACCTTGGATGAGTTTCTTAGTGATGAAGGGATCAAGCATCAATATTCTGCACCATATACCCCTCAACAAAATGGTGTTGCAGAGAGGAAGAACTGGACATTGATGGATGCGGCAAGGACCATGATGGCGGAGTTCAAGTCTCCATACAACTTCTGGGCCGAAGCCATCAACACAGGTTGTCATTCCTCCAATCGGCTCTATCTTTGCAAAGGCTTGAACAAGACTCCGTATGAGATACTCACTGGGAACAAGCCCAATCTCAAGTACTTCCGGGTGTTCGGGTGTAAGTGTTTCATTCTCAAGAAAGGTGTTCGTTTGTCTAAATTCGAAGCTAGAGCTCATGAGGGCATATTTGTTGGTTATGCTACAAACTCTCATGCTTACCATGTTCTCAACAAGTCCAACGGACTCATTGAGGAGACGTGTAACGTAGAGTTTGATGAAATTAACGGCTCCCAAGTGGAGCAAAGTGGTACTTGTGATGTAGGTGATGAAATTCCTCCCCAAGCCATAAGAAGAATGGGTATTGGTCATATCCTACCCATTGAGGAACCCCTTGTGGCTGAAGGAGAAGGACAATGCTCCACTCAAGTGGAGCCATCACCTCCCCAAGACCCACACGCTTCCGAAGAACAAAGTGAAGGCCCTCACCCTCTTGAACAAGACCAAGGGCAAGATCAACCTCAAGATGGTGGTGAACCTCTAAATGATGCCCAAGGTCAAGTTCTCCCCCTCGAGCAAGTTCAAGATCATGAGCAAGCTCAAGATGGTGCTCAAGATGATCAAGTTAACCTTCCTCCTTCCTCACCTGAGGAGGAATTATAGTGTCGTGCCGTGAAGATTGCTTCCAAACTCACCACACAAGGCCATCTCATGGAAAACCTGGTTGGAAGCCTAAGAAAGGGGGTAAGCACTCGTAGACAATTAGCTAACTATTGTGAACATCATGCGTTTGTCTCTTGTGTTGAACCCCAAAAGGTCTATGAGGCGCTCGAAGACTCGGATTGGCTCAATGCCATGCATGAAGAACTCAACAACTTCGCATACAACAAGGTGTGGAGATTGGTGCCAAGACCTTCGGGGAACCACAACATCATTGGAACAAAGTGTATCTTCAAGAACAAGCAAGATGCTCATGGGAACATCATTCGCAACAACGCAAGATTGGTAGCACAAGGCTACTCCCAAGTCGAGGGTGTCGACTACGGTGAAACCTTTGCTCCCGTTGCTCGTCTTGAATCCATTTGTTTGTTGATTGCTTATGCTTCCCATCACAACTTTAAGTTGCAACAAATGGATGTGAAAAGTGCTTTTCTTAATGGTCCCATTAATGAGTTGGTTTATGTCAAGCAACCCCCCGGGTTCGAGGACCCCTACTTCCCGGATCATGTGTATCAACTCGATAAGGCACTCTATGGCCTTAAACAAGCCCCATGTGCGTGGTATGACCACCTTACTGAGTTGTTACAAGATCGTGGATTTGAAGTAGGACAAACCGATCCCACTCTTTTTACTAAGAAGGTCAAAGGAGAGTTGTTTGTATGCCAACTATATGTTGATGGTATTATCTTTGGTTCTCCTAACAAAGCCTTCAATGAGGAATTTGCCGCTCTCATGACCTCCAAGTTCAAGATGTCTTCGATGGGAGAGTTGAAGTTCTTCCTTGGCTTTGACATCAAACAAAGAAGAGAAGGAACCTTCATCAATCAAGCCAAATACACTCAAGACATGCTTAAAAGATTCAAGCTAAGTGATGTCAAGCCGGCTTCTACACCAATGCCTACCAAGTGCCAACTTGACATCGATCCCAATGGTAAAGTGGTGGATCAAAAGGTATATCGCTCCATGATTGGCTCCTTGCTTTACCTTTGTGCATCTAGACCGGATATCATGTTGAGTGTGGGGATGTGTGCACGGTTTCAAGCCGCACCAAAGGAAAGTCACTATGTGGCGGTCAAGAGAATCTTTCGATATTTGGCTCATACCCCAAACTTTGGCTTATGGTACCCAAGAGGAGCAAATTTCAAGCTTGAAGGTTTCACGGATTCCGATTGGGCGGGGGACAAAGTGGATAGGAAGTCCACTTCCGGAGGGTGCCAATTTCTTGGTTGCTCTTTGGTAAGTTGGTCCTCCAAGAAGCAAAGTTGTGTGTCTCTCTCGTCCACCGAAGCGGAGTATGTGGCGGCCGGTAGTTGTTGTGCTCAACTCCTATGGATGAGGCAAACTTTAAAGGAGTACGGTGTCATTTGTGACAAAGTGCCTCTTTGGTGTGATAATGAAAGTGCCATCAAGATTTCTCTCAACCCGGTACAACACTTCAAGACGAAGCACATTGAGATTCGGTATCACTTCATCCGGGATCACATTAGGCGAGGGGAGATCGAGCTCAAGTATGTCAACACTCATGATAACCTTGCAGATATTTTCACGAAGCCCTTGGATGAAGCAAGATTTTGCGAGTTAAGGCATGAGCTAAATATCATTGATTTGAGCAATGTGACTTGAACCCGTACACCCCCCACCACACTCAACGTGTTGTCTAGTTTAGGTGTAGGCATGGACATAGGGGGAGTGTTGTTCTCTCAATGAACTCTCCCTCCCCCCATTATGCATAAATCGATCACCTTTTCACATTAGCCATTTTTAATGGTACTTGTGCTTCAAAGACGAGTTTCGGTCATGGGCCCAAGGATAATTCTTCGCGGTGCCATACCATCCAACTCAAACATAGGTGGCTTCGGCCACCACCCTCTCTCCTCGACAGGCTTTGTCGCTTGGTGGTTTCTTGTTGTCTTTTTTTGCCTCTGGTTTGTGCATGTTCTTGTGGTTTCTTGTGTGTGAAAAGTTTCCGTCCAAAGGATCTTTCTTCTCGTGTTGAAACTTGCGGTGACTTGAGCTCACGGTACTACCGCGGCCAGCTACGGTACTACCGCAGCCAGCCACGGTACTACCGCTTGCGGGAGCATGGTACTACCGTCACCACGCGGCAGTAATTTTTTACTGCCGCCTGGTTGAGCGGTACTACCGCCTTGGCGCGGTACTTCCGCCCGAGCGGTACTACCGCGATGATACGCGGTACCACCATGCCGGTTCGAGCGCGTGGGGATAAGGACGGGCAGGGGGAGTTTTAACTCCCCATACCCATTCGCTGTCCTCTCTCTCCACGTCGCCTCCTTCTCTCCCTCGCTCAAGAACGGAGCCGGCGTTCGTCGCCGGATCTCCTCCACCGGCTGCCCTCCCGTGCTTCCGACCGGTGGGATCGTTCCCCACCACATGCTCTTGCTATGGACCAAGGTTTTTCCCCAATTCCCTCTCCGTGTTGATTGTGTTTAGTGTTTTTAGGTTTTGGGGGAGGCTTGTGTGTTCTTGAGACTCTTAGGCTTAATCTCTACAAGAGTAGGATGAAGGAGCGTGGTATTGCATAGGATTTATACTTGTATTGTTGTCTTGTGCTAGATCGGATCACCGTAGCACCGCCATTGTTTCGCGGTTCTTTTCAGATTCAAACCGCCGGTTGGATCTGACGCGACGCGGTACTACTGCCCGTCTGGCGCTGTACTACCGCTTGCATGGTACTACCGCCCGTCTGGCGCGGTACTACCACTTGCACGGTACTACCGCCCTTCGGGAGCGGTACTACCACGCTCTGTGCGGTACTAAAATTTTACTTCCGCTCCAACCACGGTACTACCGTGACCTCGCACGGTACTACCGCGTTTGGAGCAGTACTAATATTTTAGTACCGCAGGCAGTGGCAGTTCTACCGTGGCTCACATCTATCGCATGCCAACTTTCTCGTATGCCTTCTATGTGTTTCTTGTGCTTTTTCGTGGCCTTTGCATTGATCCTTTCACGTCTTTGGTGTTTTGCGTGTGTGTCTCATGTGGTGGCTCTCGCCGGTCCAACCCCAGTCGTGACACTGGTTCCAAACGTCTGCGCAACCCAGGTGATGTACCAGAGGGCTCGTCTGCCTCCAAGCGCAATGTCAAGCACTCAGCTAGCAAGCACAAGGAGCCCGCTAAGGGCATGGATGAGATAGCCCAAGCTGATTATGTCCGTCTCAGGCAGCTTCACCCGTATGTGCACCCGCGTTCCACTGTCAGAGGTTGTGAGCTGTTCTGGAACAAGCAACAGACCAACATCTATCTGGATGTCATCAAGAACAAGCAGAATACCTATGTGGAGGTGAAGTGGATTGATATGCATCACATGAGGAAGGACAAGTTCCGTGACTACTTTGGAGAGGCTCTGGACTTGGTGGAGCAGTTTGGCATTGAGCATGTGTTAACCTTCCACCTTGACTATGACCCTGAGCTTATCTGTCAGTTCTTTGCCTCAGTCTACTTTCACTCCGATGAGGAACGGAGGATGACCTGGATTACCAATGGCCGTAAGCTGTCTGCTACCTGGAAGGAGTTCATGGATCTTCTCCCGGTTCCTGATGATGGGCTCAACTCTCCAGTGGGTGTTCGCCCCCATGCCAATGCTGACTCTGCCAACAAGGACAGGCTTGCACCATTCATGGTTGAGAAGGCGCTCGCCAATGGCAAGACAACTCTGGTGCTCAACCCTTTTCTGGATATCATGTATTGCATCTTCCGCAACTCCTTGTTCCCTCGCATCGGTGACAAAGACAAGGTTCATGCCTATATGGTGGACATGATGCTCATCTGCGAGGAGGCTCATTCGTCTTAGTCTCAGCCACTTGATGTCTCACACATCATGTGGTGTGAGCTCCGGTTTGCAGTGTTCAACCGCAAGGTGCCTATCTATGGGCCTTATCTGTTTCTGCTGATTTTGAAGACTTGGGAGAAGATGTTCCCTGATGAGGAGTTTCTTGCTCCAGACTGGGTTCGCCATGAGCCCATCTGCCTGCGTATCAAATCCAACTGGGTAGACACCACTACTCGTGCCGAGGCGACTGCTGCTAGGGCTGCTGTTGATGAGGAGGATGCTGGCGCCGAGGATGTTGCCGAGGGCCATGCTGCTAGGCCTTCCCAGAGTGCCACTATGCCATCATGGGCCAAGAAGCTGAAGGACAAGATGAAGACTCTTTTCTGCATGCAAGCCAAGGGGCAGTACAGGACTCACGTGGCGTCCAAGGAGAGTCGTCGCCGGGACAACAAGATCTTGCAGCTCTATGGTGAGGCAGTGTCTGGCGGGTCTGAGGAGCACATCACTCTAGAGGCCGAGTGGATGGAGAAGCAGGGCTACAGGTGGACTGAGTCTGAGGAGGATGTCGAGGAGACCATCCCTGCTGCCGAGGAGACCGACGGAGAGGCTTGGGATGAGTTCTCTGCTTGAGCCACCTCTTGTGTGTAGGTGTCCTCTCTGCCTTTTTGGCGTCTCGATGCCAAAGGGGGAGAGAGTGTAGGGATTTGCGAGTGTGTCATGTGTTTGCTGCTTTCTCGTTTGAACTATTTGCTGCTTTCTCGTTTGAACCTCTGTAGCTTTACTTCGTATGGTGTAAGACATATGCACTCTATCTATCCTAGCAAGCTTGTGTTATATTGTGTTATCTTTATGCTATGCTATGCTTATTATCATGCCTTGGTCTCTAAAATATAGGGGGAGTGTTGATCCTAGTCTGTGTGCTATGCAGTCCAAAGCATTCATCAAAGTGCACACATCTAGGGGGAGCCCGTCTATATTTTAGAGCGGTGGGGTTTGCCCCTGCTCTAAATTATCTTATCTATATGCAAATCCCATGTTGTCATCAATCCACCAAAAAGGGGGAGATTGTAAGGGCATACTTATCCCTCAGGTGTTTTGGTGATTGATGACAATGCATTTGCGGACTAATCGTGTGCCTTGAGTTTCTCAGATACTTCATCTCTAGGCATGAGACGAGTCGATGCCCCTCGGAGACTATTGAAGTCGGCGTTGTTCTACGTTTCTCTTTGGTGGATTTGAGTCGTAGGAGAGCCGTACTATTAAGAGGGGATCCGCGTCGGAAAGGTTTGGGTAGAATCAACACGTACACTTGTTCCTCCTTTCCCTGCATTTTGGAGCTTCCCTTTGTTATCTTGGTTGTGCGGAAATCTGACGACTACTGCTGTACTTGCGGTAGTACCGCAAGTACACGCGGTAGTACCGCTGTGTGTCACGGTAGTACCGCTCATCTGGAGCGGTAGTACCGCGGCTCCCAGGCCTTGTGCCGCTCTGGTGCGGTAGTAGGGGCGGATGTAAATTTTTACATCCGCGCCCTCCACGGTAGTACCGCTCGTCCAGCGCGGTAGTACCGCGGGGGCCCACGGTAGTACCGCTCCCTAGGAGTCGTAGTACCATGGCCCTCCTACCTAGTACCGCTGTGTCGCGGTAGTAGGCGCAGATGTAATTTTTTACATCTGCGCCCGCACGGTAGTACCGCGCCTCGCGAGCGGTAGTACCGCGTCGGATTTCTGTACCACCTCTGTTTCAGCGAAAGTAGGCACAGATGTAATTTATTTCATCCGCGCCCTTCCCAGGCCGTGACTTTCCTGCCTAGCGGTAGTATCGCAAGTGGGTGCGGTAGTACCGCGCTAGCGGAAGTACTGCCCCCTTGTCAGGCTAGTTCCGGCCTGTGCTGCTGTCGCGGTAGTACTGTGGTCAGCCACAGTAGTACCGCGCAGCTTCGCGGTAGTACTGCGCCACTGGAGCGGTAGTACCGTGTGTCGCGGGCTGAACATGTGGATAACGGTTGGATTCTTTCCACGACTATATAAGGGGTGTCTTCTACCTCTAGTTGACTACCTCTTCTACCTCTAAGCTCCATTGTTGCTCCAAGCTCCATTTTCACTCGATGTCTCTCCCTAGCCAATCAAACTTATTGATTTGCTCGGGATTGGGTGACAAGTGCCCGATCTACACTTCCACCACAGGATATTTGATTCCCCCCACTTATCCCTAGCGGATCTTGTTACTCTTGGGTGTTGAGCACCCTAGACGGTTGAGGTCACCTCGAAGCCATACTCCATTGTGGTGAAGCTTCGCGGTATTGTTGGGAGCCTCCAAGTGTTGTGGAGATTGCCCCAATCTTGTTTGTAAAGGTCCGGTTGCCGCCTTCAAGGGCTCTAATAGTGGAATCACGGCATCTCGCATTGTGTGAGGGCGTGAGGAGATTACGGTGGCCCTAGTGGCTTCTTGGGGAGCATTGTGCCTCCACACCGCTCTAACGGAGACGTACTTCCCCTTAAAAGGAAGGAACTTCGGTAACACATCCTCGTCTCCACCGGCTCCACTCTTGGTTATCTTGTCCCTTTACTTTTGCAAGCTTACTTGTGCTATATCCATTGCTTGCTTGTGTGCTTATTGTCTTTGCATCATATAGGTTGTCCACGTAGTTGCACATCTAGACAACCTATTTCATTGCAAGTTTTAAATTGTTAAAGAAAAGTCTAAAAAGTGTTAGTTGCCTATTCACCCCCCCCCCCTCTCTAGTCAACCATATCGATCCTTTCAACGACCTTGTTGGAATTGATTTGTTGTCTGTTAAATTTGACGAGTTTTTCCAGTTATACAATCAAATGGCCCTCGACAAAACACTCGTGACTTGCTACTGTCTGTAAGTACTACTTATGTAATTAAGTCGAGAGCGGCGTTTTGGCTCCTAGGTGCATTTGCACCCATTGTCGAAATACACATTTCAAAAAGTTGAAAAATTCGAAACAAAAGTCCCACGTGTATATCCGGACATTTTATGTGCGTTCACAAGGTTTTGATGAAAACGACGTTTTTTGTGGCTTGTGAAAAAAAGATAAAGAAATGCCTCGTGAATAGTTAGAATGAAGCATCAGAAATTGTCTTTTTTACACAAGCCACAAAGAACGTTGTTTTTCACTAAAACCTAGTGCACGCACGTAATATGTCCGGATATACACGCGGGATTTTTGTTTCGAATTTTTCAACTTTTTGAAATGTGTATTTCGACAATGGGTGTATATGCACCTAGGAGCCAAAGGCAATTGCCGCTATATATAGCTCAGCTCTTTCATTGCATGTATATATAATTATCCTCACTATATTATGCAGGTTGAAGATCGTCAAATGCAGAAAAGCACAAATCTATGACATTGGGTTCATTAACCCAAATATCATACATGAATGGACGATTAAACATAAAGTCACAGATACCGAGGACAACTTGCTACAATCGTTGCTTAAAAATAAAAACAAAGAGAAAATACTCTTTCCTTACAACTTCAAGTGAGTGTTACTGTCCTGTGTATATTCGGTTTCCCTTACTCGAGGTTAATTATAGTAATGTAATTGATGAGTTATGCATGCGTGCGCAACCTCCACTTTATTCTGCTAGAGATTAAGCTTGAACGGGGATTAGTAACTGTCTTAGACTCGAGACGAAAAGATCCCCAGGACTATGTGGACATGACTGAAGTGCTTCAGAAGTAAGTTCAACCGATCATTATCGCACCATATCGGCAACTTTATTCATTTCCTGATATCAAGTAATTATTCTCTTTGTCTAGCAGGGTTTGGAAAGAGTTCACCGCAACTGTTGATGGACTTGCGATTTACACACCCGAATGTAAGTATTACTAGCTAGTTCCGCACATCTCCCATTTATTCTAGCTAGTTTCATCAAAATCATTAAGCATGCTTGATTATCAGTTTGATTGAACTCTATTTCTCGTAAAGTGCTTGTGGCAGGAAGCCGGGAATGATATTTATGGATACTACGTTTGCGAGTTCATCTACAACGCGACAACCTCTAAGCGGGGCTACTTTGAAAAACAATATGATGTACGTAAACGAAAAAATTGACAATTTTATTTTATTATCATCATTTGTGTTGAGTTTCATTCATATATATGTATTGATCCCCTTCTTTAAATTAGATGTGGCAGATGCGGGAAGAACTCCTACCACATGATCGTATACGAGCAATTCAAGAAAAATTGGCGGGATTCTTTCTTGACCACGTCATACATAAAGCCAGAGAATATCATGTGGAAGTTGATGTAGACCTTAGATGTTAGTGTTTGTAAGAGATCTTATATTGTATATATGTAGCTAGTAGCATCAGATAGATATATGAAAACTTGTTGCTCGACCAATCTCTTGGAGAAAGAGAGGTCACTTCTCTCTGTATATGTTCATGACGATCTTGTGTATTTAGTGGTTTCTTCATTTGCTTACTAGCTAGCGTGTCGAATTCTCTCTATACGTATAGTAGCTAGCGTCGACCAAGCACGAAGATAAAGAGAGGTCACTTCTCTCTATTAGCTAGCTAACACAATATGAATCCCCTAAATTAACCCTCCAAAACTCCTAACCCCTCCCCTTTCAAAAAAAAAAATCCCAGCTCCTGCTAGCTACTGACTGGGCGCCCCGCAGCGGCCACATGGAGCCCTTTTGTCCCGATTCATAAGTGAACCGGGACTAAAGGGTTTGGGCTTTAGTCCCGACCCTTTATTCCCGGTTCCGGAACCGGGGCTAAAGGGCCTCTGGAACTGGGCCAAATGGTCCGTTTTCTACTAGTGCACTAACACCGTGATAAAATCACCACAAATCCTATATACGTGAATAGTTTATCCCTATTACCTCTATTATCTTGACATGCTCACCTGTCATCTCCTCAAAGACTCGCTCGTCACGACATGATGATACATAGTTCTCATTATTAGTTGATCCCATGCACACATCCCATTTCACCACACATGTTATCTCATTAAAGGTTCACACAACATGCATGGTTTTTTTTCATTATATTATGCTACTTATGTTCAAAATATTTTCTCACTAGAACAATAATCAAAATACAATATATAATTCTTTGTTTTAGATATAGTTCACAATTATTAATTTAACGATGCATGTTTGATACATCAAATCGCTGAAATGTATGACAATTGATTCCCGTACAAACCGTGCGCGTATATTATAGTAATTAGTATGTACCAGTGAGCTTTCTACTAGTATAGCAGCCAGTCTATTCTCATCCATTGCAACGCATGCATATCCATTTTGTTCAAAGTCAACTTTGACCGATTGTATAGAATTATTTATCAACATCTAAAATACTAAATCAATGCCGTCATATTCATCATGAGATATATTTCATATAGTTTATATCAGGTATTGTGCATATAGATAGTTTCGTCAATAAACTTGGTCAAAGTTTATGAAGCTTGACTTTCAAGAAACTAATAAACACTGCATTATGATATGGAGGGAGTGATACTGATAGATTATTAATTCAAAAATTATAATAATGAGTGAATAAATTTTTTAGCAAGAGGTTGAGTTTTCAAGAAAAATATACTAGATCAAGTAAATTGAAAAAGACACGAGCTCATTATGAGAGGTTACATCACAATTTTTCAAAGTTTCTCTAGATCCAAATTTGCATCCCATGTTATGTTTTTAGTAATAATATTTGCTTCACATTGTAGGGGATTATTTTACATGTATGCTATGTTTTATTATCATGTTAGCGTCACTTTCTGGCTTTATATTTTAGCAGTACTTGCTGGGTTTTTTTATCCGCAAAAAAAGTACTACTTGTTTTTTTAGACAAAAAGAAGTATGGTTTTTTAAACAGGGTTTTGTTTTTTTCGATTAGGGATCCTCTCGCCCATTTTGCTGCGAGCTGTGGCCTCCCCACCAGAGACGGTAAACCCGTTATAGGGCATTTTGCTAACGGGCGCCTGCAGTGCGCACCCCCCTGCCGCGATTTCGGGCCGGCCCAGTTCCTTCCCTTCCCATGTCTTTTTCTGTCGAACGTGGAAAAAAGGTGTGCTGGCGAGGATTCGAACCTGCAACCTACAATGCACTTCAGCAACGCACCAACCACTCGGAACAACCAACCACATGTGACTAGATGCACATTTTTCTCCTTCTATTCTTTCGCCAGAACGCGACCGGGTTTTTTTTTTCTTATCTTTTTTTCTGTTTCTTATTTTTTTCATTTTCTTTTGCAAATGCGTGAACTTTTCTCAATTTTCGCAAAAAAAATAAAATTGATGAACTCTTTTTTAGATTTGTGAACTTTTTTCAGAATCGATGATTTTTTTTTCATATTTGATGAACTTTTTTACAAATCCGGTGAACTATTTTCAGTTTTTATGAACTTTTTTGGAATTTGATCAACTTTTTTTCAAATCCGGGAACTATTTTCGGTTTTTATGAACCTTTTGGAATTTGATGAATTTTTTTGAAATCAGGTGAACTATATTCAGTTTTTATGAACTTTTTTGGAATTTGATGAACTTTTTTTGAAAATTAATTAACTTTTTTTTCAAAATTATGAACTTTTCTGAAATTCAATGAACTTTTTTTAAAATCAATTTTTTTTAAATTCGATGAACATTTTTCAAAATTGATGAACCTTTATCAAATTCGATGAGCGTTTTTCAAATTTGATTTTTTTATTTTAAAATCTGTGAACATTTTTTAAATTTGATGAATTTTTTTTGTAAAATCGATGAACTTTTTTTTAAAAGTCAATGAACCTTTTTCAGGTTTGTGAACTTTTTCTTCCAAAACGAAGATCTTTTTTCAAAATCACGATCTTTTTTCCAAATAATTCAAAAAAAGTAATTGGTACCATAGATGAATGATTATGTTCAATAAAATAGCACTGCAGCCTTGTTATTAAGCTCCTGCCTCTGTTACTAGTCATGAATGGCAAGTAGCTCATCTGGCTGGTTGCACCTGTGTGTCATCACGTGGTGGTGAGTTCAAATCCTGTGAGGAGAGCATTTTTTTTCCTTTTTTGTTTTGTGAGCTTTTCGCATTCACTGATTTACACTTTCCAACGGCGCCTGCAGCACCGTATAGGAGCTCCCACCGAGACCTCCTCCAAGCTTGCCGCCGGGAAGCGGGACATCCAGGTGACATTAGCTGAGAGCCTTGGCTAATAATTTCTATCAAGAACTGTACTCAACGGAAGGAGTGCAGGATGTAGAACAAGTCTTGCAGCATGTACCGAGGAAAGTTTCAGCGGAAATGAATGAACAGCTATGTGCGGCATACACTGCTGATGAGGTTAAGTGTGCTTTGTTCCAAATGTTCCCTACAAAGGCACCGGGTCCTGATGGGTTTCCATCCCACTTCTATCAGAAACATTGGGATGCTTGTGGAGAGGATGTGACCAATATTGTGCTACAGATTGTTAGAGGAGAGATGAGCCCGGAGTGTATCAATGATACCGTACTGGTCTTAATACCCAAGGTGACAAACCCCACCCTCCTCTCTCAATATAGACCCATAAGTTTATGTAATGTGTTGTATAAAATCGCTTCCAAAGTAGTTGCGAACAGATTGAAGCTTATCTTACCAGATATCATCTCCAAGGAGCAGTCGGCTTTCGTGCCAGGGAGGTTAATAACAGATAATATTATTTGTGCCTATGAGTGTCTGCATTTTATGAAGAGGAACAGATCCAAGAACAACAACTTCTGTGCTTTGAAGCTTGGCATGATGAAGGCTTATGATAGATTGGAGTGCCCTTATCTGAAAGCTATCATGCAAAAACTGGGTTTTGCGCAGGCATGGATAAAAACTGGGTTTCATCAGTCTCATTTTCAGTTTTGTTCTATGGAGAAAGACTTGAAGTATTTAAACCATCCAGAGGAATTCAACAGGGAGATCCAATCTCCCCTTACCTTTTCTTGATTGCAGCGGAGGACCTCTCGTGCCTCCTGAAATCTAGTTCTCAGTCATCACTTCTTGCAGGTGTTAAGGTGGCTCCCACGGCTTCGGCCGTTAACCATCTTTTATTTGTAGATGATAGCCTGCTGCTTTTCAAGGCGAGTGTGGAGGGAGCAGAACTTGTATCAAACCTACTGAATAGGTATTGTAATGCTTCAGGTCAGAGAGTAAATCATGCAAAATCATCCATCTTTTTTAGCAGAGGTTGTCCACAAGATACCAGAGAGGGGGTGAAGAATAGCCTCCAAGTGCAAAGCGAAACCTTGAGTGATCGCTATCTGGGCATGCTCACTGATGTTGGACAATCAAAGAATGGAACGTTCAAATATTTGCGGGATAGAGTGTGGGAGAAAATAAGAGGATGGATGGAAAAATTGTTGTCAGCTGCGGGAAAGGAGGTATTAGTAAAGTCAATTGCGCAAGCAATTCCAATTTATTCTATGTCATGTTTCCGGTTGCCAAGGGGGTGTGTGATGATATCACCTCTCTCATTCGTTAGTTCATATGGGGAAGTAAAAGAGGAAAGAGGAAGCCAGCATGGGTGGCGTGGGATGTGATGATCAGACCAAAGTACATGGGGGGCTTGGGATTCAGAGATTTGGAGCTGTTCAACTTGGCGTTATTGGCAACACAGGCATGGAGAGTCTTGGTTGAGGATGAGTCTTTGAGTGCTCAAATACTCAAAGCAGCTTATTACCCTGATTGCTCTTTGCTTGATGCAACTCTTGGATCACACTCATCGCAGAAACCATGAAAGAGCATATTAATCATGTTAAATCTGTTTTGCAAACCCTTCGCAAGGAAAGCCTTTATGCAAACTTGAAAAAATGCACGTTTGGCGTTGACAAAGTGGTTTTCTTGGGTTTTGTTGTCTCTTCCAAAGGTGTCCATGTTGATGAAACTAAGATTGAGGCAATTAAAACTTGGCCCCAGCCCACCAATTTGCAACAAGTGCTCCGTTTTCTTGGTCTTGCAGGATTTTACCGCCGCTTTGTGAAAAACTTTAGCACAATTGCCGCTCCTTTGCATGCCTTGAGTAAGAAGAATGCTCCTTTTGTTTGGGGATCTTTGCAATCCACCGCTTTTAATGAGCTCAAGTATTTGCTTACTCATGCTCCGATTCTTGCTTTGCCCAACTTTGAGAAAAATTTTGAGGTCCATTGTGATGCTAGTGGTACCAGAATTGGCGGAGTCTTGATGCAAGAAAAACGAGCCATTGCTTATTTTAGTGAAAAACTCTCCGGTGCTCAACTTAACTATACCATCTATGACAAAGAATTATATGCTTTAGTGCGTGTGCTACATGTTTGGGAACATTATCTTAGACCTCATGAGTTTGTCATACACACCGATCATGAAACGCTTAAGTACTTAAAAGGTCAAACTAAGTTGAACAAGCGTCATGCCAAATGGAGTGAATTTATTGAATCTTTTCCTTATGTGATCAAGTACATTAAGGGTAAGGAAAATGTAGTTGCGGATGCACTTTCACGCATATGCACACTTGTCACTCAACTTGAGTTGAATGTTATTGGTTTTGAGCATATAAAAGACTTGTATGAGCATGATCCTTCTATTGATACTCCTTATGCTAAGTGTTTGACACACACGTCTTGGGAATGATACTACATAAAGAATGATTATCTTATGAGAGCTAACAAACTTTGCATTCCCGAGTCTTCTCTTTGTTTGCTCCTTTTGCAAGAGGCTCATGGAGGCGGACTCATGGGACACTTTGGACGCGACAAGACATTCGCCATGCTCTCCAAGAACTACTTTTGGCCCAAGATGTTCCGCGACGTCTCATGCTTCACCAACCATTGCTCGACATGTCGCAAAGCTAAGTCTAAAGCTCAATCCCATGGTCTTTACATGCCCCTTCCTATTCCTTATCAACCTTGGGAAGACATTAGCATGGATTTTGTACTTGGTTTGCCTAGAACTCAAAATGGCAAGGATACCGTCTTTGTTGTTGTGGACCAATTTTCTAAGATGGCACATTTCATTCCTTGCAACAAGATAGACGATGCTTCACATATTGCCAATCTCTTTTGTAGGGAAATCTTGCGACTTCATGGAGTGCCAAAGACGATTGTCTCGGACCGCGACGTCAAGTTCTTGAGTTACTTTTGGAAGACCCTATGCGCCAAGCTCGGCATCAAGCTATTGTTCTCTTTAGCATACCATCCTCAAACCGACGGCCAAACGGAGGTGACGAACCGTACACTCTCCACTCTACTTCGTGTGTTGATCAAGAAGAACATCAAGGAGTGGGAGGTGTGTCTACCCATCGCCGAGTACGCCTACAACCGTGCAAGACATTCGACGACCGGTAAGTCCCCCTTCGAGGTCGTCTACAGCTTCAACCCGTTGTCCCAATTGGACATTCTACCTCTTCCTCTACAAGAGTGCTCCAACCTCGACGCAAGTGCCCGTGCAAGCTACATCAAGAAGATGCATGAAGATACAAGGCACACCATCGAGCGCCAAGTACAACGCCTCGCGACCAAGCTCAATGTCAACAAGCATCCCATGATATTCAACATTGGAAACCTCGTGTGGCTACACCTTCGCAAGGACCGCTTCCCCAACGAACGCAAGTCCAAGCTTCTCCCTCGAGCCGACGGACCCTTCAAGGTGCTAGCACGCTACAACAACAATGCTTACGAGATCGAACTTCCATGCGACAAGTACAACATGAGCGACATCTTCAACGTCTCCGATCTCTCCCCGTACCATGGTGATGAGGATTTCGATCCGAGGTCGGATCTTTCACAAGGGGGAGGGGAGATGATGCGGAGCATCCTTCGGTCATCCCCATGGACCTTCCGTCGCCTCACCAAGCACCAAGAGGACCCATGACTAGAGCATGAGCTCGAGCTCTCGAGACCGAGGTGACTTCTCTCCTTAGTAAAATATCATATGACCCTCTCGAGACATGGCTACTACCTCAATCCGGAATGTTGTGCATGATTAGGTACTAGGAGGACCCTCCCGAGGATGCACATGAAGATGGACAAGACCCCAAGTCCAAGGAAGAAGTGAACCAATGGAAGAAGGCAAAAGAAGCTTCCAGGCACCGGACATCCGGCCAAGGTCCCAGACATCCGGTCCCTGGAGATCCACATAGCCAGCTCCTGCAGAAGAAGGCTACAACGACCGGACATCCGGCCTCCAGCCCGGACATCCGGCCACCCATCGGAAATCTGGCCTCCCGCCCAGATATCCGGCCCAGGCTTCTCGAATGCATCGAAGATGGCCCCAATAGCCCGGACATCCGTCCTACGCACCGGACATCCGGTCCCTCCGGAAGCACCGGACATCTGGCACCACCAGCCCGGACATCCGGTCCCTCGTGAACCACCGGACATCCGGCCCGACGCCCGGACATCCGGCGCCCCTGCGTGCGCGCAGCCTCTTTGGGCAGAGACCCGTGTATCCCTTCACCCCTTGACTATATATACTCCCTCCTCCCGTACGTTTTAGGATTAGCGTTGATTTAGCTCAAATTAGAGATAGAGCTTCGCTCATCCATCGGATCTCCTCTTCGTGAGAGACCGCGGCCTCCTCGGAGAAGATCCACTTGGATTCAAGACCCCCTCGTGGGAAGATCCCCTCGCGGATTCAAGACCTCCTCACGGAGAAGATCGGTTCCCTTTGTATCCTTACCTTTGTTGACTTTGGATCTCGTGTATCTCTTTGTGTTCAGTGATCTAGCACTCGTGTGATTGATTCTATGTCGGTTTAGTGATTCTCTCTCGTTTTCCCTGTGTTTCCCCTTCGTGCTTCCATGTGTTCTTCATGAATCCCCGTAGGATCCCTTCCAAACGTGAAAGATCGTCCACATAGGGTTCCGCCCTACATCACACACCCTCATGGCCCGCCGAGTGGGCGAGGCGCAGCACCTGATGACGAAGATCATCGTGTGCTGGAACAAAGACCCGGCACCCATGGAGGAGTGATACGTCTCCAACGTATCTATAATTTTTGATTGTTCCATGCTATTATATTACGCGTTTTGGATGTTTATGGGCTTTACTTTACACATTTATATCATTTTTCGGACTAACCTACTAACCGGAGGCCCAGCCCGTATTTTTGTTTTTTTGCCAATTTCAGTGTTTCGAAGAAAAGGAATACCAAACGGAGTCCAAACGGAATGAAACCTTCGGGAGCGTGATTTTTGGAACGAACGTGATCCAGAGGACTTGGAGTGGAAGTCAAGAAACCACTGAGGCGACCACGAGGGTGGAGGGCGCGCCCCCATATCTCGTGGGCCCCTCGGGCGTCCACCGACCTACTTATTCCTCCTATATATACCCATGTACCCCGAAAACATCAGGGGAGCCAACGAAATCCTAATTCCACCGCCGCAAACTTCTGTATCCGCGAGATCCCATCTTGGAGCCTTCGTCGGCGCTCTGCCGGAGGGGGAATCGACCATGGAGGGCTTCTACATCAACACCATAGCCTCTCCGATGAGTTGTGAGTAGTTTACCACAGACCTTCGGGTCCATAGTTATTAGCTAGATGGCTTCTTCTATCTCTTTGGATCTCAATACCATGTTCTCCTCGGTCTTCTTGGAGATCTATTCGATGTAACTCTTTTTGCGGTGTGTTTGTCGAGATCCGATGAATTGTGGGTTTATGATCAAATTTATCTATGAGAAATATTTGAATCTCCTCTGAATTCTTTTATGTGTGATTAAGTTATCTTTGCAAGTCTCTTTGAATTATCAGTTTGGTTTGGCCTACTAGATTGATCTTTCTTGCAATGGGAGAAGTGCTTAGCTTTGGGTTCAATCTTACGGTGTCCTTTTCCAGTGACAGCAGGGGCAGGAAGGCATATATTGTATTGTTGCCATCAAGGATAAAAAGATGGGGTTTATATCATATTGCATGAGTTTATCCATCTACATCATGTCATCTTTCTTAATGTGTTACTTTGTTCTTTATGAACTTAATACTCTAGATGCATGCTGGATAGCGGTCGATGTGTGGAGTAATAGTAGTAGATGTAGGCAGGAGTCGGTCTACTTGTCACGGGCGTGATGCCTATATACATGATAATGCCTCGATAATCTCATAATTATTCGCTTTTCTATCAATTGCTCGACAGTAATTTGTTCACCCACCGTAATACTTATACTATCTTGAGAGAAGCCACTAGTGAAAGCTATGGCCCCGGGGTCTATCTTTTATCATATAAGCTTTCAATCTACTTTTATTTGCAATCTTTACTTTTCTATCTATATTATAAAATACCAAAAATATATTTATCTTATCATACTATCTCTATCAGATCTCACTTTCACAAGTGGCCGTGAAGGGATTGACAACCCATTTATTGCGTTGGTTGCGAGTTCTTGTTTGTTTGTGTAGGTGCGTGGGACTTTTGAGGAGCCTCCTACTGGATTGATACCTTGGTTCTGAAAAAACCGAGGGAAATACTTACGCTACTATTGCTGCATCACCCTTTCCTCTTCAAGGAAAACCAACGCAAGCTCAATACGTAGCAAGAAGGATTTCTGGCGCCGTTGCCGGGGAGGTCTTCGCTCAAGTCAAGACATACCAAGTACCCATCACAAACTGATCTCCCTCACATTTACATTATTTGCCATTTGCCTCTCATTTTCCTCTCCCCCACTTCACCCTTGCCGTTTTATTCGCCCTCTCTTTCCCAATCTCCTCTCTCTTTCGCTTGCCTTTTTGTTTGCTCTTGTGTTGGATCGTTTACCTTTTCGTTATGTCTAGTCCTCCTATCCTCGTTAATACTCCCTATCACAAAGTTCTCAATTTTAAACAAAGGGAGGGAGAAAATTTAAAAGATGCTTGGCATAGAATTTGCAATGCTCAAAATAGATCCACCAGGAAGTAATCCACTTCTGTTCTTCTTTGCAATTTTTATGTAGGCACTACTCCTTGGAATAGATATATTCTTGATACCATTACCGGAAGGAACTTCTTGGGTAGCCACACTTTTGACGCTTATAATGCCATGTTAGATTTGTTTGGTCCACCCCCTCTTTTGGTTAATGGAACTGTTTAACTTTGGAACATGTGATACAAAGGCTTGAAATTATTGAAAATAAAGTTTCCACTAGTGAGTTAATTGAAAATTTGGATAAAAAGATCCACAATCAGATTACCCAATATGGATCTAGGGTTGGAGTTACCTTGAAACTTTTTAAAGAAAAAGAACCTATAGTTAATGAAAGAATAGATCTTGATTCTACAAGAATTGGTAAAGTGGAGGACATTATCACCAACTTAGGGTCTGCCTTTTCATCCGTGAAAAATACCCCAACTCCTCCTACCAAAATTTCCAAGGTCATGTATGTTCCTAATAATAAGGGTGAATCTTCTAGTAAAGAAAGTGCCGATCTCAAATCAATAAGTGTTCATCCCAATTTTGTTGCTATCATTAAGGAACCTTTTGCCACAAACGAATTTCTTGATTTCTTGCCTAAGAGCTTAATCATTACTAAAAATAAAGAAACTCCTAAGGATTATAAGTGCTCTATTGAAGAATTGAGTGCCAAAGATGGCACTAGTTAGATCTATCCTCGCTTTTATGCCTAGCTAGGGGTGTTAAACGATAACGATAGTTGGGAGGCAACCCAATTTTATTTTTGTTTTTTGTTTTTGCTCCTGTTTAGTAATAAATTTTGCATCTACCTTATGTTTAGATGTGTTTTTATGTTTTATTTAGTGTTTGTGCCAAGTAGAACCTATAGGATAACCTATGGTGATAGTTAATTTGATTCTTCTGAAAATCAGAAACTTTACACGCATGAAAATAATTTTAATAATTCACAGAAACGTGATTTTGCGTTGATTCTTTTTGCTGTAGATCAATAGACAAATTTCCCAGGACTTCATATTTTGGTAAGATTTTTATAATTCCATAAGTATTCCAGGGTTACATATTGCTACAGACTGTTCTGTTTTTGACAGATTCTGCCTTTCATGTGTTGTTTGCTTATTTTGATGCATCTATGGCTAGTATTAAGTGGTATGAACCATAGAAAACTTGGAATACAGTAGGTTTAACACTAATATAAATAAATAATGAGTTCATTAAAGTACCTTATGTGGTGGTTTTTCTTTCTTTCACTAACGGAGCTTATAAGATTTCCTGTTGAGTTTTGTGTTGTGAAGTTTTCAAGTTTTGGGTAAAGATTTGATGGACTATGGAATAAGGAGTGGAAAAAGCCTAAGCTTGGGGATGCCCCCGGGAGGCATCCCCTCTTTCGTCTTCTTTCATTGGTAACTTTACTTGGATCTATATTTTTATTTGCCACATGATATGTGTTTTGCTTGGAGCGTCTTGTATGATATTAGTCTTTGCTTTTTAGTTTACCACAATAATCCTTGCTGTACACACCTTTTGGCAGAAGCCCACTTGATTGAAATTTATTAGAATACGCTATGTGCTTCACTTATATCTTTTGAGCTAGATAGTTTTTGTCTAGTGCTTCACTTATATCTTTTAGAGCATGGCGGTGGCTTAATTTTGTAGAAATTATTGATCTCTCATGATTCACTTATATTATTTTGAGAGTCTCTTAGAACAGCATGGTATTTGCTATGGTTATAAAATTGTTCCTAGAATGACGAGCATCCAAGTTGGGTATAATAAAAACTACCATAGAAAGTGAATTGGATGCTATGATCAATTTGATACTTAATAATTGTTTTGAGATATAGAGGTGGTAATATTAGACTCATGCTAGTTGGGTGATTATGAATTTAAAGAATTCTTGTGTTGAAGTTTGTGATTCCCGTAGCATGCACGTATGGTGTACCGCTTTGTGATGAAGTTGGAGCACAATTTTATTTATTGATTGTCTTCCTTATGAGTGGCGGTCGGGGGTGAGCGATGGTCTTTTCCTACCAATCTATACCCCAAGGAGCATGCGCGTAGTACTTTGTTTTTGATGACTTGTAGATTTTTGCAATAAGTACATGAGTTCTTTATGACTAATGTTGAGTCCTTGGATTATACGCACTCTCACCCTTCCACCATTGCTAGCCTCTCTTCTGCCGTGCAACTTTCGCTGGTACCATACACCCACCATATACCTTCCTCAAAACAGCCGCCATACCTACCTATTATCGCATTTCCATAGCCATTCCGAGATATATTGCCATGCTACTTTCCACCGTTCCGTTTATATGACACGCATCATTATTGTCATATTGCTCTTTGCATGATCATGTAGTTGACATCGTATTTGTGGCAAGGCCACCTTCATTATTTTCATACATGTCACTCTTGATTCATTGCATATTCCGGTACACCGCCGGAGGCATTCATATAGAGTCATATCTTGTTCTAAGTATTGAGTTGTAATCTTGAGTTGTAAGTAAATAAAAGTGTGATGATCTTCATTATTAGAGCATTGTCCCAGTGAGGTAAGGATGATGGAGACTATGATTCCCCCACAAGTCGGGATGAGACTTCGGACTTAAAAAAAAAGAGAGAAAGGCCAAATAAAAAAAGAAAGGCCAACAACAAAAATGAGAGAAGGGACAATGCTACTATCCTTTTTACCACACTTGTGCTTCAAAGTAGCACCATGATCTTCATGATAGAGAGTCTCCTATGTTGTAACTTTCATATACTAGTGGGAATTTTTCATTATAGAACTTGGCTTGTATATTCCAATGATGGGCTTCCTCAAAATGCCCTAGGTCTTCATGAGCAAGCAAGTTGGATGCACACCCACTTAGTTTCTTTTGTTGAGCTTTCATACATTTATAGCTCTAGTGCATCCGTTGCATGGCAATCCCTACTCACGCACATTGATATCTATTAATGGGCATCTCCATAGCCCATTGATACGCCTAGTTGATGTGAGACCATCTTCCTCCTTTTTTCTCTTCTCCACAACCACCATTCTATTCCACTTATAGTGTTATGTCCATGGCTCACGCTCATGTATTGCGTGAAAGTTGAAAAGGTTTGAGATTACTAAAGTATGAAACAATTGCTTGGCTTGTCATCGGGGTTGTGCATGATTAAATACTTTGTGTGATGAAGATAGAGCAACATCTAGACTATATGATTTTGTAGGGATAACTTTCTTTAGCCATGTTATTTTGAGAAGACATGATTGCTTGATTAGTATGCTTGAAGTATTACTATTCCTTATGTCAATATGAACTTTTATTTTGAATCATTTGGATCTGAACATTCATGCCACATTAAAGAAAATTACATTAAGAATTATGCTAGGTAGCATTCCACATCAAAAATTCTGTTTTTATCATTTACCTACTCGAGGACGAGCAGGAATTAAGCTTGGGGATGCTTGATACGTCTCCAACGTATCTATAATTTTTAATAGTTCCATGCTATTATATTACCCGTTTTGGATGTTTATGGGCTTTACTTTACACATTTATATCATTTTGGGACTAACCTACTAATCGGAGGCCCAGCCCGTATTGCTGTTTTTTTGCCTATTTCAGTGTTTCGAAGAAAAGGAATACCAAACGGAGTCCAAACAGAATGAAACCTTCGGGAGCGTGAATTTTGGAACGAACGTGATCGAGAGGACTTGGAGTGGAAGTCAAGCAACCACCGAGGCGGCCACGAGGGTGGAGGGAGCGCCCCCCTATCTCGTGGGACCCTCGGGCGTCCACCGACCTACTTCTTCCTCCTATAAATACCCATGTACCCTGAAAACATCAGGGGAGCCAACGAAAACCTAATTTTACCGCCGCAACCTTCGATATCCGCGAGATCCCATCTTGGAGCCTTCGTGGTGCTCCACCGGAGGGGGAATCGACCATGGAGGGCTTCTACATCAAAACCATAGCCTCTCCGATGAGTTGTGAGTAGTTTACCATAGACCCTTCGGGTCCATAGTTATTAGCTAGATGGCTTATTCTCTCTCTTTGGATCTCAATACCATGTTCTCCTCAATCTTCTTGGAGATCTATTCGATGTAACACTTTTTGCGGTGTGTTTGTCGAGATCAAATGAATTGTGGGTTTATGATCAAATTTATCTATGAGAAATATTTTAATCTCCTCTGAATTCTTTTATGTGTGATTAAGTTATCTTTGCAAGTCTCTTCGAATTATCATTTTGGTTTGGCCTACTAGATTGATCTTTCTTGCAATGGGAGAAGTGCTTAGCTTTGGGTTCAATCTTGCGGTGTCCTTTCCCAGTGATAGGAGGGGCAGCAAGGCACGTATTGTATTGTTGCGATCAAGGATAAAAAGATGGGGTTTATATCATATTGCATGAGTTTATCCCTCTACATCATGTCATCTTTCTTAATGCGTTACTCTGTTCTTTATGAACTTAATACTCTAGATGCATGCTGGATAGCGGTCGATGTGTGGAGTAATAGTAGTAGATGTAGGCAGGAGTCGGTCTACTTGTCACGGACGTGATGCCTATATACATGATCATGCCTAGATAATCTCATAATTATTCGCTTTTCTCTCAATTGCTCGACAGTAATTTGTTCACCCACCGTAATACTTATGCTATCTTGAGAGAAGCCACTAGTGAAACCTATGTCCCTCGGGTCTATCTTTTATCATATAAGATTTCAATCTACTTTTATTTGCAATGTTTACTTTTCTATCTATATTATAAAATACCCAAAATATATTTATCTTATCATACTATCTCTATCAGATCTCACTTTCGCAAGTGGCTGTGAAGGGATTGACAACCCCTTTATTGCGTTGGTTGCGAGTTCTTGTTTGTTTGTGTAGGTGCGTGGGACTTTTGAGGAGCCTCCTACTGGATTGATACCTTGGTTCTCAAAAACTAAAGGAAATACTTACGCTACTATTGCTGCATCACCCTTTCCTTTTCAAGGAAAACCAAAGCAAGCTCAAGACGTAGCAAGGAGCAAGCCGTCGGTGAGGCTCCATGACTCCTCCAGCTCCCCCGCAGCCAGCTACTGCTGAAGGAGGAGAGCGTCAGCCGCGGCCACGGTCACCTGCCGGATGCCGGTGTAGAGGGCGAAGGAGGGCCCGGTGATGATGCAGAAGGCCGCCCCCTTAACTGCACCGTCGTCCACGTCGGCGTCACGCCGAGACAGGGCGTCGGCGACGGTGTTAAGACGACCCAGACGGTACTTGACAGTGAAGTAAAACCGGAAGAGTTTACTGATCCACTGGTGCTGCGGCACGGTCGAGAGCCTCTGATCTAGCATGAACTTGAGGCTGTAGTGGTCCGTACGGATCCGGAAGGAGCGACCCCAAAGATAGGGCCGCCAGTGACGCACCGCCTGTACCAACCCAATGAGCTCGCGCTCATAGGCTGCCAGCTTAAGATGGCGGGTGGCAAAGGGCCGGCTGAAGAAGGCGAGATCGCCCTAATGAAGGACCGCACCGAACCCCGCACCGGAGGCGTCGCAGTCGATGGTGAACGGTAGGTCGAAATCAGGCATCTGCAGGATGGGACCCGTTGTGAGGGCCCCCTTGAGGGCCTCGAACGTTGTAGTGGCCTCCTCATCCCAAGAGAAGGCGTCGCGACGGAGAAGGCGCGTGAGCGGGGCCACGATGAGGCCAAACTCCCGGATGAACTTCCGATAGTACCCCACGAGGCCCAGAAAGCCGCGAAGAGCCCGCGGAGACTGTGGAATCGGCCAGGCGGTGACGGCCACCACCTTGTCGGCTGATAACCCACAAGTGTAGGGGATTGTAACAGCTTTCGAGGGTAAAGTATTCAACCCAAATTTATTGATTCGACACAAGGGGAGCCAAAGAATATTCTTAAGTATTAGCAGTTGAGTTGTCAATTCAACCACGCCTGGATAACTTAGTATCTGCAGCAAAGTATTTAGTAGCAAAGTAGTATGATAGTAATGGTAACAGTGGCAAAAGTAAAGATTGCAGTTTTGTAGTAGTTGTAACAGTAGCAATGGAAAAGTAAATAAGCGAAACACAATATGTGAAAAGCTCGTAGGCATTGGATCAGTGATGGATAACTATGTCGGATGTGATTCCTCATGTAATAGCTATAACATAGGGTGACACAGAACTAGCTCCAGTTCATCAATGTAATGTAGGCATGTATTCCGAATATAGTCATACGTGCTTATGGAAAAGAACTTGCATGGCATCTTTTGTACTACCGTCCCGTGGCAGCGGGGTCCTAGTGGAAACTAAGGGATATTAAGGCCTCCTTTTAATAGAGTACCAGACCAAAGCATTAACACATAGTGAATACATGAACTCCTCAAACTATGGTCATCACCGAGAAGTATCCCGATTATTGTCACTTCGGGGTTGTCGGATTATAACACATAATAGGTGACTATAGACTTGCAAGATAGAATCAAGAACTCACATATATTCATGAAAACATAATAGGTTCAGATCTGAAATCATGGCACTCGGGCCCTAGTGACAAGCATTAAGCATAGCAAAGTCATAGCACCATCAATCTCAGAACATAGTGGATACTAGGGATCAAACCCTAACAAAACTAACTTGATTACATGGTAAATATCATCCAACCCATCACCGTCCAGCAAGCCTACGATGGAATTACTCACGCACGGCGGTGAGCATCATGAAATTGGTGATGGAGGACGGTTGATGATGACGTCAGCGACAAATCCCCCTCTCCGGAGCCCCGAACGGGCTCCAGATCAGCCCTCCCGAGAGAGATTAGGGCTTGGCGGCGGCTCCATATCATAAAACGTGATGAAACTTTCTCTCTGATTTTTTTCTCCACGAAACAGAATATATGGAGTCGGAGTTGAGGTCAGTGGAGCATCAGGGGGCCCACGAGACAGGGGGGCATGCCTAGGGGAAGTGGCGCGCCCCCCAACCTCATGGACAGGGTGTGGGCCCCCTGGCCTTGATTCTTTGGCCAGTATTTTTTATATTTTCCAAAATTTATCTCCGTGAATTTTCATGTCATTCCGAGAACTTTTGTTTTCTGCACAATAAACAACACCATGGCAGTTCTGGTGAAAACAGCGTCAATCCGAGTTAGTTTCATTCAAATCATGCAAGTTAGAGTCCAAAACAAGGGCAAAAGTGTTTGGAAAAGTAGATACGTTGGAGACGTATCAACTCCCCCAATCTTAAACCTTTGCTTGTCCTCAAGCAATTTAGTTGATAAACTGAAAGTGATAAAGAAAAACTTCTACAAACTCTATTTGCTCTTGTTGTTGTAAATATGTAAAGCCAACATTCAAGTTTTCAGCAAAGATTATGAACTAACCATATTCACAATAACACTTAGGTCTCATATTTACTCATATCAATGGCATAATCAGCTAGCGAGCAATAATAATAAAACTTGGATGACAACACTTTCTCAAAACAATCATAATATGATATAACAAGATAGTATCTCGCTAGCCTTTTCTGAGACCGCAAAACATAAATGCAGAGCACCTTTAAAGACCAAGGACTGACTAAACATTGTAATTCAAGGTGAAAGAGATCCAGTCAAGTCATACCCAATATAAACTAATAGTAATGAATGCAAATGACAGTGTGCTCTCCAGCGGGTGCCTTTTAATAAGAAGGTGATGACTCAACATAAAAGTAAATAGATAGGCCCTTCGCAGAGGGAAGCAGGGATTTGTAGAGGTGCCAGAGCTCGATTTTAAAATAGAGATGAATAACATTTTGAGCGGCATACTTTCACTGTCAATGCAACAACTATGAGATGGCGATATCTTGCATGCTACATACATTATAGGCGGTTCCCAAACAGAATGGTAAAATTTTATACTCCCCCACCACCAACAAGCGTCAATCCATGGCTTGCTCGAAACAATGAGTGCCTCCAACTAACAACAGCCCTGGGGGAGTTTTGTTTAATTATTTTGATTTGCTTTGATCTTTTTGATCATGGGACTGGGCATCCCGGTTACCAGCCATTTTCTCGTGAATGAGGAGCGGAGTCCACTCCTCTTGAGAATAACCCACCTAGCATGGAAGATACAGACAGCCCTAGTTGAAACATGAGATGCTCGAGCATACAAAACAGAATTTCATTTGAAGGTTTAGAGCTTGGCACATACAAATTTACTTGGAAAGGTAGGTAGATACCGCATATAGGAAGGTATGGTGGACTCATATGGACCAACTTTGGGGTTTATGGAGTTTGGATGCACAAGCAATATTCCCGCTTAGTACAGGTGAAGGCTAGCAAAAGACTGGGAATCTACCAACTGACAGAGCGACAATAGTCATGAACGTGCATTAAAATTAATTTACACCAAGTACAAGCATGAGTAGGATATAATCCACCATGAACATAAATATTGTGAAGGCTATGTTGATTTGTTTCAACTACATGTGTGAACATGTGCCAAGTCGAGTCACTCAATTCATTCAAAGGAGGATACCATCCCATCATACCACATCATAATCATTTTAATAGCATGTTGGCATGCAAGGTAGACCATTATAAACTCGTAGCTAATTAAGCATGGCACAAGCAACTATAATCTCTAAATGTCATTGCAAATATGTTTACTTCATAATAGGCTGAATCGGGAACGATGAACTCATCATATTTACAAAAACAAAAGAGGTCGATTTCATACCAGCTTCTCTCATCTCAATCAATCCATCATATATCGTCATTATTGCCTTTCACTTGCGCGACCGAACAATATGTATAATAATAATAGTGCATGTGCATTGGACTAAGCTGGAATCTGCAAGCATTCAATCCAAGAGAGAAGACAAGGTAATATGGGCTCTAAGTTAAATCAACAATCATGCATATGAGAGCCACTAAACATTTTTAATATGGTCTTCTACTCTCGGCCCCCAAAGAAAAGAAAAGAAAATTAAACTATTTACACGGGAAAGCTCCCAACAAGTAAAAGAAGAACGAGAAATCTTTTTGGGTTTTTCATCTAATTACTACTACAAGCATGGAAAGTAAACTAACTATTTTTTTTGGTTTTTCTTAAGGTTTATCAAACACACAAGAAGAAAGCTAGAAAAAGAAATTAAACTAGCATGGATAATACAATGAAAGAGTATGAGCACCGACAACTAGAATAGTGTGTGAACATGAATGTAAAGTCGGTGAGAAATACGTACTCCCCCAAGCTTAGGCTTTTGGCCTAAGTTGGTCTATGGCCATGGATAGCCTGGCTGATATCTAAAGTTATAACTGGGGTCGTACTGAGATGCAACAGCAAATGCATCCTGAGCAGCGGCATGTTGGCGAGCCGCCTCCGCTCTCCCC
The DNA here is from genome assembly GCF_018294505.1 of Triticum aestivum. NCBI lineage: Eukaryota > Viridiplantae > Streptophyta > Magnoliopsida > Poales > Poaceae > Triticum > Triticum aestivum. Next base: position 200,196,165 of record NC_057801.1, on the reverse strand, counting down.
TCATGTTCAACTGCCTCCTCCCTGGTAACAACATATCTTTGTTTTGCCTAGTAATCAAAAAGGGAAGGAGCAGGGAGAGTAACATGGACAACGCTACGTCTGTCAAAGATTAGTCGATACTGGAGGAATTGTTCATTCCTCAAAAGAAAACGATGTTTGACCATCGCGTCATAATCTAAATAAGCAGGAAGCAACTCCATATCGTCCTCTCGTGGGGCTATACCAAGATAATTAGCAATACGGGTCGCATAAATCCCTCCAAATAAATCTCCAGATATACCATTATTATGCAACCTACATGCAACTATTGCCCCCAAGTTGTAATCTTTATTACCTAACATAGCACTCTTGAGGACACAAAGATCAGGGACACACAGGTGAAATGCTTCAGTTTTACCATTAATGCATCTACAAATGAAGAGAGCAAAATAATGTATAGCAGGAAAATGAATGCTCCCTATGGTAGCTTGTGCTATATCCCTAGATTCTCCCACAGTAATACTAGCAAGAAAGTCTTTATATTCAGATATATGGGGTTCATGAACATTGCCCCACTGCGGGAGTTTGCAAGCAGTTGTAAAATCTTCTAAGTCCATGGTATAAGATTGACCATAAATATCAAACAAGACACTCTGAGAATTATGCGAAGATGCATATTTAAACCTTCTTACGAATGAATCAGTCAATTGGTAGTACCGAGGACACTTATCTTTTAAGAAGTCCTCAAGATCGGCATTACGCACATATGCGTCAAATTCATCCTTAATGTCTGCATTGACCATAAACTCTTCTGATGGCCACTCACAAGCTTGCACTTCAGCATCCCTTGGTGGTTAATTGTCTTGCTCACGCATAGCACGCCTAGGTCCTCTCTTTGTTGAGGAACAACCTTGGTACATTCTCCTAGACATATTTCTTTCTCTGAAAATTTTATGAAATTTTTAGTAACTTCAAAATAAAAGTGAATAAAACTAAACAAGATTGGTAGCAACTAATCCTACAAGTGCCTAGAGCCTATATCATGCATTAGAATTACTTGGGACCTCATAAATTTGACATGCAAGCTCAAGAACAGGGTCACCTATGCAGCAAAAAATTTCAATGAATAAAGCACTAGAACAAAAACTAATTGGATCAATGGAGGAGTCACATACCAAGCAACAATCTCCCAAAGCAGTTTTGTGAATGGAGCTTTGAGCAAGGAGATTGAAAATCGCAGCAAAATGAGCTAGAACTCGTGCTTGAGCTGGATGGGGATTTTTTTTTGGGAGGAAGATGGAGTGTGTGGGTGCAGGAATAAGTGGAGGGGGTCCACCGTGGGCCCACGAGACATGGGGGCGCGCCTAGGGGGTGTGGGCGCGCCCTCCACCCTCGTGGCCAGGTGCTTGCCCCCCTGCAGTGTTTTCAGTGCCTAAAATCCTCAAATATTCCATAAAAAATCATACTAAATTTGCAGGGCATTTGGAGCACTTTTATTTTCGGGATATTTTTTTATTGCGTGGATAATTCAGAAAACAGACAGATAATACTATTTTTGCTTTATTTATTCTAAATAGCAGAAAGTAAAAAGAGGGTACAGAAGGTTGTGCCTTCGAGTTTCATCCATCTCATGATCATCAAAATGAATCCACTAACAAGGTTGATCAAGTCTTGTTAACAAACTCATTCCGAATAACACGAAACTGGAGAAATTTTGAATAACACTAGGTTACCTCAACGAGGATATGAACATCCCCAACAATAAGAATATCATACTTTTTCTTGACAGTAGGAAGAGGAAATTCAAAACCTCCAATAATGATAGTTGGAACTTTTCCAATAGAATTGATGCTATGAACTTGAGGTTGTTTCCTCGAAAAGTGTACCATATGCTCATTACCATTAACATGAAAAGTCACATTGCCTCTATTGCAATCAATAACAGCCCCTGCAGTATTCAAAAAGGGTCTACCAAGGATAATCGACATACTATCGTCCTCGGGAATATCAAGAATAACAAAGTTCGTTAAGATAGTGACATTTGCAACCACAATAGGCACATCCTCACAAATACCGACAGGTATAGCAGTTGATTTATCAGCCATTTGCAAAGATATTTCAGTAGGTGTCAACTTATTCAATTTAAGTCTATGATATAAAGGGAGAGGCATAACACTAACACCGGCTCCAAGATCACATAAAGCAGTTTTAACATAGTTTCTTTTAATGGAGCATGGTATAGTTGGTACCCCTGGATCTCCAAGTTTCTTTGGTATTCCACCTTTAAAAGTATAATTAGCAAGCATGGTGGAGATTTCAGCTTCCGGTATCTTTCTTTTATTTGTAATGATATCCTTCATATATTTAGCATAAGGATTTAATTTAAGCATATTAGTTAAGCGCATACGTAAGAAGATAGGTTTAATCATTTCAGCAAAGCACTCAAAATCCTCATCATCCTTTGTCTTGGATGGTTTAGGAGGAAAGTGCATGGGTTTCTGAACCCATGGTTCTCTTTCTCTACCGTGCTTCCTAGCAACAAAATCTCTCTTATCATAACGTTGATTCTTTGATTGTGGGTTATCAAGATCAACAGCAGGTTCAATATCTACATCATCATTTTTGCTAGGTTGAGCATCAACATGAACATTATCATTAACATCATCACTAGGTTCATGTTCATCACCTGATTGTGTTTGAGCATCACAAATAGAAATATCATTGGGATTCTCAGGTGTGTCTACAACAGGTTCACTAGAAGCATGCAAAGTCTTATTGTTTTTCTTTTTCTTCTTTTTGGAAGAACTAGGTGCCTCTAAATTATTTCTCTGAAAATCCTGCTCGATTCTCTTAGGGTGGCCTTCAGGATACAAAGGTTCCTGAGTCATTCTACCAGTTCTAGTAGCCACTCTAACAGCGAAGTCATGTTTATTATTTAATTCATCAAGCAAATCACTTTGAGCTTTAAGTACTTGCTCAGCTTGAGTGGTAACCATAGAAGCATATTTGCTAATGAGTTTAAGTTCACCTTTAACTCTAGCCATATAATCACTCAAGCGTCCTATTTCGAAAGCATTATTCTTTAATTCTCTACCAACATAAGCATTAAAACTTTCTTGTCTAGACATAAAGTCATCAAATTCGTCTAAGCACGGGCTATGAAATTTAGTAGACGGGATTTCAACTTTATCATATCTATAGAGGAATTTACCTTTACTACATGTGTCGGGTTATCAAGACAATGTGTTTCTTCGACATGCGGTAAATTGAGACCATGTATTTCTTCAGTAGGAGGCAAATTCTTAACATCTTCAGCTTTAGTACCCTTTTCTTTCATTGATTTCTTTGCCTCTTGCATATCTTCAGGACTGAGAAATAGAACACCCCTCTTCTTCGGGGTAGGTTTCGGAATAGGCTCAAGAGTTGGCTCACTTGGCTCAGGAATGCCTCGGGAATTGGCTCAGCATGAGTCCAATTATTTTCATTAGTCAACATATTATTCAATAGTAATTCAGCTTGGTCGACTGTTCTTTCCCTGAAAACACAACCAGCACAACTATCCAAGTAGTCCTTGGAAGCATCGGTTAGTCCATTATAAAAGATATCAAGTATTTCATTTTTCTTAAGAGGATGATCAGGCAAAGCATTAAGTAATCGGAGAAGCCTCCCCCAATCTTGTGGGAGACTCTCTTCTTTGATCTGCACAAAATTATATATTTCCCGCAAGGCAGCTTGTTTCTTATGAGTAGGGAAATATTTAGCAGAGAAGTAATAAATCGTATCCTGGGGACTACGCACACAACCAGGATCAAGAGAATTAAACCAAGTTTTAGCATCACCCTTTAATGAGAACGGAAATATCTTAAGGATATAATAATAGCGAGACTTCTCATCATTAGTAAACAGGGTGGCTATATCATTTAACTTGGTAAGATGTGCCACAACATTTTCAGATTCATAGCCATAAAAAGGATCAGATTCAACCAAAGTAATTATCTCAGGATCAACAGAGAATTCATAATCCTTATCAGTAACACAGATAGGTGAAGTAGCAAAAGCGGGGTCAGGTTTCATTCTAGCATTAAGGGATTGCTGCTTCCATTTAGCTAATAACTTTTTAAGATCATATTTAGCGGAGGATTTGGAGATTAAAGACACAGTTGAGCCTCTCCTGATGGGGGGGGGGGAGATTCTGTGGTCACCGATCCTTCTATCCCATAGGGAGTTGAGGAGAAGCCCAAACAACCCTGGAATAGGAAAATTTACACTACGTCGGCGGTAAGCAGAAGTGCCTGAGTTAAGCATAAAACAAATCATGATGACTTATGAAAGTAATTTTCTGGAATAGCAGAGGTCTAGCAGACTTGGCTAAACAAAGATTCTTAGCAGAAACAACGATAGAACAACACTTAGAGTTCATCGCACTTTTGGAAACTGGACGAGATAATTTCACATCACAGTTTCTTCAAACTCTCTCCAGTGGTATAGATTTTTATTGGCACATCTTACCTCCTAGAGGCCGATCCGGTGGGATTTTACTAGGAGTACGGTGTGAGACGTTAGAGGTGCTTAATGTGGTTCACGGAGATTTTTCGGTCAAATTCAGGGTGCGATCAAAACTAGACGGGTTTCAATGGTCCCTAGTAGCGGTCTATGGGGCAGCACAACCTGAACTCAAACCTGACTTTTTGGCCGATTTGGTGCGGATTTGTGGAGATGAAAATCTGCCTATACTAGTTGGGAGGGGTTTTGATATCATTAGGAGAAGAGATGAAAAGAACAATGACAATTTTGATGGACGATGGTCCATGATGTTTAACATGATTATCGAGAGTCTCAATTTGAGAGAAATTGAGCTCACCGGTAGACAGTTTACATGGGCTAACTCGTTACCTATTCCGACTTATGAAAATTGGATAGGGTTCTTGCTAGTGTGGAGTGGGAACAAAAATATCCGTTGGTGTTGGTTCATGTGATGCAGAGAGCGATCTCGTATCACACACCACTTCTTCTAGACTCGGGTGAGGCTACACATGTGGCAAATAAAAATATCTTCTCCTTCGAGTATAGTTGGTTTGAGTGAGAAGGATTTATGGAGATGATTGCACGAGAACGGGCTAAGCCGGTTAGTGGAAGGACTCATGTTGAGCGATGGCAAAATAAAATTAGACATCTCCGACAATTTCTGCATGGTTGGGCCAGAAATGAGAGTGTGATCTATAAACAAGAAAAAGAGTGTCTTACTCAGTTGATTGAGGCATTAGACTTAAAGGCAGAGGTCACTCTTCTCTCTGTTCATGAGCAACGAACAAAGTCCCAGGCTGACCAAGGTCTACGGGCCCTCTTGAGAGAAGAGGAGCTGAAGTGGGCATTGCATGCGGAAATAATGAGGGTTGTCCAAGGGGATGACAATACACAATTTTTTCATATGGTTGCAAAGGGAAAACATAGGAAGAAAAAAATTATACAGCTTGAACAGGACGAGGGGACAATAGTGGGACATGAAAATCTGAAGGCATACATTTCTAACTATTATAAAAAACTTTTTGGTCCCCCTAATTCATCTATGGTGTCCCTCGATGAATCTGTGATTGATGATATACCTCAATTACAGGCAGCAGAGAATGATGTTCTCTCTGCACCGTTTACTGAAAAAGATGTTTATCAGGCAATCTCCCAAATGAAGCCGAATAAAGCATCGGGACCAGATGGGTTTCTCGCTGAATTCTATAAGAAATGTTGGCATATTATTAAAGATGATCTTATGCCTATGTTTCATGACTTTTTTGACGGTCATTTGGAGTTGTTTCATCTTAACTTTGGGACGATCACGTTGTTACCTAAGAAAGATGAGGCAGTTCGGATCGAACAATTCTGCCCCATTTGCCTGCTGAATGTGAGTTTCAACATATTCACAAAGGTAGGAACTAATAGATTGACACAAATTGCTCATTCGGTGATCCAACCGAGACAGACAGCGTTCATGCCGGGACGACACATACTGGAAGGGGTGGTCGTTCTACATGAAACATTTCATGAGATCCACTCGAAGAAACTAGATGGGGTTATTTTCAAATTGGACTTTGAGAAGGCGTACGATAAAGTAAAATGGCCTTTTCTTCAACAGGCAATGTGCATGAAGGGTTTTTCTGAAACTTGGAGGAAGCAAGTTGATACCCAAGTCCAAAAAGGTAGTGTAGGAATCAAGGTGAACGACGACATCGGTCACTATTCCCACACACATAAGGGGTTACAACAAGGGGATTCCATGTCTCCTCTTCTGTTAAATATTGTGGCAGATATGCTGGCCGTCATTATTGGCAGGGCCAAGCAGCATGGCCATGTGGAGGGTCTAGTTCGTCATCTTGTCGATGGAGGGGTTTCCATTCTACAATATGCTGATGACACTATTCTCTTCATGGAACATGATATGGCTAAGGCACGTAATATGAAACTTATTTTATGTCTCTTCAAACAATTGTGGATTAAAAATTAATTTTCATAAGAGCGAGGTGTTCTGCTTTGGGAAGGCCAAAGACGAGGAACACAAATACAGACAACTGTTTGGGTGCGAGTCAGGTGCCTTACCATTCAATTGCTTGGGTATACCGATCCATCACCGTAAACTCTTCAATAAAGATTTGAAATGTATTGAAGAATGAATTGAAAAAAAAACTTAGCTGCTGGAAGGGTAATCTTATGTCATATGGAGGTCGGCTAGTCCTGATTAACTCAGTACTGACTAGTATGCCGATGTTCCTTCTGTCGTTCCGAAAGGAGTTCGCAAGTGACTTGATTTCTTTAGATCACGCTTCTTTTGGCAGTTTGATGAGGCCAAGCGGAAATACCGTCTCGCGCGATGGGATATCATTTACCGACCTAAAGACGAAGGGGGTCTCGGCATTGAAAACTTAGAAATCAAGAACAAATGTCTTATGAGCAAATGGCTCTACAGACTAGAGACTGAGTCGGAGGGTATGTGGTCTCAAATCTTGCGTAATAAGTATCTACATTCGAAAACGCTAGCCCAGGTTACCATGAGACCGACTGATTTGCCATTCTGGAAGGGACTTATGCGCACGATGGACTTGTTCTTTCGTAGGGTCAAATTCTTGGTTGGCAATGGCATGTCAACAAGATTTTGGGAAGACACGTGGCTAGGAGAGACGCCCTTGGCCATCCAATATCCTACACTCTATAATATTGTGCAACGTAAGGAGGATTACGTGGGTACCGTCCTTCAAACAATTCCCTTGAACATCCAATTCAGACGAGTGTTAGTTGGTGAGAGATGGACCGCCTGGATGCACCTGGTCCGGACATTGATAGAAGTTCAACTCTCCAATCAGCCGGATTCAATACAATGGGAATTAACTACGAACGGGAGGTTTACGGTGAAATCTTTTTATATGGAACTCATTAACTCTGTCCCCCTATCACGGTCGCTGCACATTTGGAAGGTTAAGATTCCTTTGCGTATTAAAATATTCATGTGGTTTGTTCACAAGCAAGTGATACTCACAAAGGACAACTTAATTAAGAGGCGATGGGTAGGTTCTTCGTGGTGCTGTTTTTGTGATCTTGACAAAACAATACAACACTTATTTCTTGAATGCCCACTTGCCAAGTTACTTTGGAGAACGATTCATATAGCTTTTAATATTAATCCTCCAGTTGATATTGCGTCTTTGTTTGGGAGGTGGTTAGCTGGGGTGGAGCAGATTACTGTGGGTCGTATTCGGATTGGAATATGTGCGCTATTATGGGCTATATGGAACTGCAGGAATGATATGATTTTTAACAGACAACACAATTTAACTTTTTTGCATGTTATCTTCAGAGCTACAGCTTGGATCCGTACGTGGTCCTTACTCACTCCTATGGACTCCAGGGAGCCTTTGGTTACTGGGTGCAACCAATGGGAGATGATAGCTTGGGTTATCTTCAATCGGTTCGGATGGCGCTCGCATAACAGGATAGGAGTCTAGAGAGCTTATCCTTTTTATCTTCATTGTGCCGGTTGACGTGGTTCACATGTACTTTTCCATTTTTTGATACTCTATTTTGTTCCGTTTTGTGAGCTGTAAGACTTTTATGATGATTCTGGATTGTTAATAATATGGACGCATGCATCATCATGATGCAGAGGCCGGGGGCACGCCTCCATTTCCAAAAAAATATCTATCTTTGCAAGCAAAAATAGCTCTAGCAGCTTCTTCATCCATAACATAACCCTCAGGAACAACAGGCAATTCATAATCAGGGGGAGAACTTTCATCATCACTGTCATCAATAATATCATCATTAATAATTTCATTCTCTCTAACCCTAGCAAGTTGTTCATCAAGAAATTCACGTAATGGCAAAGTAGTATCACGCACAGAAGTAGTTTCATCATAAGTATCATGCATAGCAGAAGTGGCATCATCAATAACATGCAACATATCAGAATTCAGAGTAGTGGTAGGTTTAGGTGTCGCAAGCTTACTAATAACAGAAGGAGAATCTAGTGCAGAGCTAGATGGCAGTTCCTTACCTCCCCTCGTAGTTGAGGGAAAAATCTTAGTTCTTTCGTCTTTCAAGTTCCTCATAGTGATCAGCAGATATAAATCCCAAGTTACTCAAAGAATAGAGCTATGCTCCCCGGCAACGGTGCTAGAAATTAGTCTTGATAACCCACAAGTGTAGGGGATCGTAACAGCTTTCTAGGGTAAAGTATTCAACCCAAATTTATTGATTCGACACAAGGGGAGCCAAAGAATATTCTTAAGTATTAGCAGTTGAGTTGTCAATTCAACCACACCTGGATAACTTAGTATCTGCAGCAAAGTATTTAGTAGCAAAGTAGTATGATAGTAATGGTAACAATGTCAAAAGTAAAGATAGCAGTTTTGTAGTAGTTGTAATAGTAGCAACGGATAATTAAATAAGCGAAACACAATATGTGAAAAGCTCGTAGGCATTGGATCAGTGATGGATAATTATGTTGGATGCGATTCCTCATGTAATAGCTATAACATAGGGTGACACAGAACTAGCTCCAGTTCATCAATGTAATGTACGCATGTATTCCGAATATTGTCATACGTGCTTATGGAAAAGAACTTGCATGACATCTTTTGTCCTACCTCCCGTGGCAGCAGGGTCCTAGTGGAAACTAAGGGATATTAAGGCCTCCTTTTAATAGACTACCGGACCAAAGCATTAACACATAGTGAATACATGAACTCCTCAAACTATGGTCATCACCAAGAAGTATCCCGATTATTGTCACTTCGGGGTTGTCGGATCATAACACATAATAGGTGACTATAGACTTGCAAGATAGGATCAACAACTCACATATATTCATGAAAACATAATAGGTTCAGATCTGAAATCATGGCACTCTGGCCCTAGTGACAAGCATTAAGCATATCAAAGTCATAGCAACATCAATCTCAGAACATAGTGGATACTAGGGATCAAACCCTAACAAAACTAACTTGATTACATGGTAAATCTCATCCAACCCATCACCGTCCAGCAAGCCTATGATGGAATTACTCACGCACGGCGGTGAGCATCATGAAATTGGTGATGGACGATGGTTGATGACGACGATGGCGATGAATCCCCCTCTCCAGAGCCCCGAATGGACTCCAGATTGGCCCTCCCGAGAGAGATTAGGGCTTGGCGGTGGCTCTGTATCGTAAAACGCAATGAAACTTTCTCTCTGATTTTTTTCTCCGTGAAACAGAATATATGGAGTTGGAGTTGAGGTCCGTGGAGCATCAGGGGGCCCACGAGACAGGGGGCGTGCCCAAGGGGAGAGGGCGCGCCCCCCACCCTCGTGGACAGGGTGTGGGCCCCCTGGCCTTGATTCTTTCGCCAGTATTTTTTATATTTTCCAAAAGTTATCTCTATCGATTTTCAGGTCATTCCTAGAACTTTTGTTTTCTGCACAATAAACAACACCATGGCAGTTCTGCTAAAAACAGCGTCAGTCCGGGTTAGTTTCATTCAAATCATGCAAGTTAGAGTCCAAAACAAGGGCAAAAGTGTTTGGAAAAGTAGATACATTGGAGATGTATCGTCGGCGTCCATGGCCACCCCCTGGGCCGAGATGACGTGGCCAAGGTAAGCGACAGAAGGCGTCCCAAATGAGCACTTAGAGCACTTAAGATGAAGATGATGCACCCGAAGCTCGTTGAAGACGATGGCCGCATGCTGGAGGTGCTCTGCCCAAGAGGCGATGTAGATAAGAATGTCATCAAAGAAAACGAGCACAAACCAACATAAGTAGGGCCGGAGGACATCGTTCATCAAGGCCTGAAAGGTAGCCGGGGCGTTGGAGAGGCCAAAAGGCATCACCAAGAACTCAAAATGGCCGTGATGAGTCTGAAACGCCGTCTTGGCGATGTCACCCGGGTGCATGCGCACCTGATGATACCCCGACCGGAGATCCATCTTGGTGAAGAAGCGCGCCCCATGCAGCTCATCGAGAAGCTCATCGACCATCGGTATAGGGAACTTGTCCTTAAGTGTGAGAGCATTAAGGGCGCGGTAGTCGATGCAGAAACGCCACGTGCCATCCGACTTGCGAACAAGGAGGACCGGCGCAGTGAACGGTGACGTGGAGATCCTGATGATGCTCGCAGCAAGCATGAGTGTACACTGCCGCTCCAACTCATCCTTCTGCAGCTGAGGATACCTGTAGGGCCGTACGGCCACCGGGGCTGATCCTGGAAGCAGGTGAATATGATGGTCATAGACCCGAGCCGGCAGAAGGCCCTGCGGCTCCTCAAAGAGATCATGGTGCTGCTGCAGGAGGTTGTCCAACAGCGGATGCTCGGCCTCAGTGGTGGCCATCGCCACCTGGAGCAGGGACGTCGCCAGGGTGCCTCCAATGCCCTCCCAGCGGACGCGGTGGCCGAGACGCGAGAAGGTCATCGTCAGGGCGTCGAAGTCCCAAAGGATGGGACCGAGTGTCCGCAAGAAGTCGACGCCAAGGATGAAGTTGAAACAGCCCAAGTCAATGCGGGCGCAGGTGATGGTGAAGTGCTCGTTGCCGATAGTGTTGGGAACATCACGGGCGAGCCCATGGCAGTGTAGATGGTCGCCATTAGCGACGGTGACCCGCAGCTGCTCTCCGCCTGTCGGCTGTAGCGCGAGACGCTGGATGGTGGTCTCCGGCAGGAAGTTATGCATGGAACCTGTGTCCAGGAGGGCCAACAGGTGCTCGCCCTGAATCGTGACCGGTAAGATCATCGTCCATTCATCATGGATGCCGAACAGCGTGCGACGATGGCAGTCATCGGAGTAGGCGCGGGTGCCGGTGCGGGCTCTGCGGCGACTGGGGCGCCGAGGCCATCCTCCGGTGTGTCATCCTCGATCTTGTCTGTCGTCTCCAAGTAGAAGAGGCGCGGAAAGACATGGCCCAGGGCATAGGGTGCATCACAGTTGAAGCAGAGTCCCAAGCGTCAGCGCTCAAGCTGCTCCACGTGAGTAAGGCGCCTGAAAGGGCGGGTCATGGCTGGGGAGGCCGCCGGTGCTGTGGTCGACGACGCTGGTGCTATCGGAGGCGGTCGGGGGGGTTGTCAGCCCCCACGGGGCGCGGGCGGCCGCGTCAAGACCTGGGCGCGCTGCTCGAATGCCCAAGCGTAGTACATGGCCGTCTGAAGGTCTTGGGGCCCCTTCTGTTGGGGAACGTAGCAGAAATTCAAAATTTTCTATGCATCACCAAGATCAATCTACGGAGATTCTAGAAACGAGAGAGAGAGAGAGAGAGAGAGAGAGAGAGAGAGAGAATGTGTGTATCTTCGTACCCTTGAAGATCGCGATGCGGAAGCGTTGCAAGAACGCGGTCGGTGAGTCGTTCATGAAGCGATTCAGATCGCGGCCGAATCCGATCTAAGCACCGAACAACGGTGCCTCCGCGTTTAACACACGTGCAGCCCGGTGACGTCTCCCGTGCCTTGATCCAGAAAGGAGAGAGGGAGAGGTTGGGGAAGACTCCGTCCAGCAGCAGCACAACGACGTGGTGGTGATGGATGAGCATGGCACTCCAGCAGGGCTTCGCCAAGCACTGCGGGAGACGAGGAGGGAGAGGGGTAGGGCTGTGCCCGGAGAGAGGGAAACTCATCTTCTTGGCAGCCCCAAAACCACCACTATATATAGGGGAAGGGGACAGGGGGCCGCCCCCCTCTAGATCCCATCTAGAAGGGAGGCGGCGGCCAGGAGGGGAGGCTTGCCCCCCAAGCAAGGTGGAGGCGACCCCTCCCCTAGGGTTTTCAACCCTAGGCGCCTTGGGCCCTTGAGGAGGGGCGCACCAGCCCACTAGGGGCTGGTTCCCTCCCATATTCATCCCATCAAGTCCCACGGGGCAGGTGGCCCCACCTGGTGGACCCCCGGACACCTTTCTGTGGTCCCGGTACAATACCGATAACCCCCGAAACTATTCCGGTGACTGAAACTGGACTTTCCATATATAAATACTTACCTCCAGACCATTCCGGAACTCCTCGTGACGTCCGGGATCTCATCCGAGACTCCGAAAAACATATGGTAACCACATCCAAACTTCCCTTATAACCCTAGCGTCATCGAACCTTAAGTGTGTAGACCCTACGGGTTCGAGAATCATGCAGACATGACCGAGACAGCTCTCTGGCCAATAACCAACAGCAGGATCTGGATACCCATGTTGGTTCCCACATGTTCCATGATGATCTCATTGGATGCACCACGATGTCAAGGATTCAAGCAATCCCGTGTACAATTCCCTTTGTCAATCGGTATGTTACTTGCCCGAGATTCGATCGTCGGTATCCCAATACCTCGTTCAATCTCGTTACCGGCAAGTCACTTTATTCGTTCCATAATGCATGATCCCGTGACTAACTACTTAGTCACATTGAGATCATTATGATGATTCATTACCGAGTGGGCCCAGAGATACCTCTCCGTCATACGGAGTGACAAATCCCAGTCTCGATTCGTGCCTACCCAACAGACACTTTCCGAGATACCTGTAGTGCACCTTTATAGCCACCCAGTTACGTTGTGACATTTGGTACACCCAAAGCATTCCTACGGTATCCGGGAGTTGCACAATCTCATGGTCGAAGGAAATGATACTTGACATTAGAAAAGCTTTAGCAGACGAACTACACGATCTTGTGCTATGCTTAGGATTGGGTCTTGTCCATCACATCATTCTCCTAATGATGTGATCCCGTTGTCAATGACATCCAATGTCCATGGTCAGGAAACCCTAACCATCTATTGATTAACGAGGTAGTCAACTAGAGGCTCACTAGGGACATGTTGTGGTCTATGTATTCGCACATGTATTACGGTTTCCAGTTAATACAATTATAGCATGAACAATAGACAATTATCATGAACAAGGAAATACAATAATAACCATTTTATTATTGCCTCTAGGGCATATTTCCAATAGTATCCCACTTGCACTAGAGTCAATAATCTAGTTCACATCACTATGTGATTGTAATGAGTCAACACCCATGGGGTTTGATCATATCTCGCTTGTGAGAGAGGTTATTAGTCAACGGATCTGAACCTTTTAGATCCGTGTGTGCTTTGCAAATCTCTATGTCATCTTGTAGATGCAGCTACCACGCGCTATTTGGAGCTATTCCAAAGAACTGGTCTACTATATGAATCCGGTTTACTACTCATAGTCATCCAGATTAGTATCAAAGTTTGCATCGACGTAACCCTTTACGACGAACTAAGGGTTACTAAGGATAACTTCCTTAGTCCACTAGTTACTAAGGATAACTTTGACCACTAGTACACTAGGTACTAAGGATAACTTAGCCCACTAGTACACTAGTTACTAAGGATAACTGCATCGATGCATCCAGATTAGTACCACCACCATAATCGAGAAAATTCCTTAGTCCACTAGTTACTAAGGATAACTTTGACCGTTGTCCTGTGATCCATTCCTGGATCACTCTTGTACCGCTTGACTGACTCATGGCAAGGCACAATTCAGGTGTGGTACACAGCATAGCATACTGTAGAGCCTAAGTCTAAAGCATAGGGGGCGACCTTCGTCCTTTCTCTCTCTTCTGCCGTGGTCAGGCCTTGAGTCTTACTCAATACTCACACCTTATAACACAGCCAAGAACTCCTTCTTTGCCGATCTATTTTGAACTCCTTCAAAATCTTGTCACAATATGTATTCATTTGAAAGTACTATTAAGCGTTTTGATCTATCCTTATAGATCTTGATGCTCAATGTTCAAGTAGCTTAATCCAGGGTTTCCATTGAAAAACACTTTTCAAATAACCCTTTATGCTTTCTAGAAATTCTACATCATTTCCGATCAACAATATGTCAACAACATATACTCATCAGAAATGCTATAGTGCTCCCACTCACTTCTTTGGAAATACAAGTTTCTCATAAACTTTGTATAAACCCAAAATCTTTGATCATCTCATCAAAGCGTATATTCCAACTCCGAGATGCTTACTCCAGTCCTTAGAAGGATTGCTGGAGCTTTGCATACTTGTTAGCATCTTTCAGGATTGTCAAAACCTTCTGGTTGTATCACATGCAACCTTTCCTCAAGAAAATCGTCGAGGAAACAATGTTTAATGCAGTAACTGCTAATATAATTCCAACAGACTCTTAGCATCGCTACGAGTGAGAAAGTCTCATCGTAGTCAACTCCTTGAACTTGTCGGAAAACATCTTAGCGGCAAGTCGATCTTTCTTAATGGTGACACTTACCATCATTGTCCATCTTCCTTTTAAAATCCATCTATTCTCAACATCCTTACGACCATCAAGTAGTTCTTCCAAAGTCTACACTTTGTTTTCTAGACATGGATCCTCTCTCGGATTTTATGGCCTCTAGCCATTTGTCGGAATCCGGGACCACCATCGCTTCTCCACAACTCGTAGGTTCATTGTTGCCTAGCAACATGACCTCCAAGACAGGATTATGTACCACTCTGAAGTCGTACGCATCCTTGTCGACCTACGAGGTTTGGTAGTGACTTGATCCGAAGTTTCATGATTACTATCATAAGCTTCTACTTTAATTGGTGTAGGCACCACAGGAACAACTTCCTGTGCCCTGCTACGCACTAGTTGAAGTAATGGTTCAATAACCTTATCAAGTCTCCACCATCCTCCCACTCAATTATTTCGAGAGAAACTTTTCCTCGAGAAAGGACCCATTTCTAGAAACAATTACTTTTGCTTCCGGATCTGAATTAGGAGGTATACCCAACTGTTTTGGGTGACCTATGAAGATGCATTTATCCGTTCTGGGTTCGAGCTTACTAGGATGAAACTTTTTCACATAAGCGTTGCAGCCCCAAACTTTCAAGAAACGACAGCTTAGGTTTCTCTAAACCATAGTTCACACGGTGTCATCTCAATGGAATTACGTGGTGCCCTATTTAGTGAATATGATTGTCTCTAATGCTTAACCCATGAACGATAGTGGTAATTCGATAAGAGACATCATGGCATGCCCCATATCTAATAGGGTGCATTTATGATGTTCAGACACACCATCACACTATGGTGTTCCAGGCGGTGTTAGTTGTGGAACAATTTCCACAATGTCTTAATTGTGTACCAAACTCGCAACTCAGATATTCATCTCTATGATCATATCATAGACATTTTATCCTCTTGTCACGACGATCTTCAACTTCACTCTAAAATTACTTGAACCTTTCAATAATTCAGACTTGTGTTTCATCAAGCAAATATACTCAGTATCTACTCAAATCATCTGTGAAGTAAGAACATAATGATATCTACTGCGTGCCTCAGCACTCATTGGATTGCACACATCAAATGTATTACTTCCAATAAGTTGCTCTCTTGTTCCATCTTACTGAAAACGAGGCTTTCAGTCATCTTGCCCATGTGGTATGATTTGCATGTCTCAAGTGATTCAAAATCAAGTGAGTCCAAATGATCCATCTGCATGGAGTTTCTTCATGCGTACATACCAATAGACATGGTTCGCATGGCTCAAACTTTTCAAAAAACGAGTGAGTCCAAAGATCCATCAACATGGAGCTTCTTCATGCGTTTTATACCAATATGACTTACATGGCAGTGCCACAAGTAGGTGGTACTATCATTACTATCTTATATCTTTTGGCATGAACATGTGTATCACTACGATCGAGATTCAATAAACCATTCATTTTAGGTGCAAGACCATTGAAGGTATTATTCAAATAAATAGAGTAACCATTATTCTCCTTAAATTAATAACCGCATTGCGATAGACACAATCCAATCATGTCTATGCTCAACGCAAACACCAAATAACAATTATTTAGGTTTAACACCGATCCCGATGGTAGAGGGAGCGTGCGATGTTTGATCACATCAACCTTGGAAATACTTCCAACACATATCGTCACCTCGCCTTTAGCTAGTATCCGTTTATTCCGTAGCCTTTTATTTCGAGTTACCAACACTTAGCAACCGAACCGGTATCTATTACCATGGTGCTACCAGGAGTACTAGTAAAGTACACATTAATATAATGTATATCCAATATACTTCTGTCGACCTTGCCAGCCTTCTCATCTACCAAGTATCTAGGGTAGTTCTGCTTCAGTACTGTTCCCCTCATTAAAGAAGCACTTAGTCTCGGGTTTGGGTTCAACCTTGGGTTTCTTCACTAGAGCAGCAACTGATTTGTTGTTTCATGAAGTATCCCTTCTTGCCCTTGCCCTTCTGGAAACTAGTGGTTTCACTAACCATCAACAATTGATGCTCCTTCTTGATTTCTACTTCCGCGAAGTCAAACATCATGAATAGCTCAAGGATCATCATATCTATCCCTGATATGTTATAGTTCATCACGAAGCTCTGGTAGCTTGGTGGTAGTGACTTTGGAGAACAATCACTATCTCATCTGGAAGATTAACTCCCACTCGATTCAAGTGATTGTTGTACTCAGACAATCTGAGCACATGCTCAATGATTGATCTTCTCTCCCTTAGTTTGTAGGCTAAGAAACTCGTCGGAGGTCTTATACCTCTTGACGTGGGCACGAGCCTGAAATCCCAATTTCAGCCCTCGGAACATCTCATATGTTCCGTAACGTTTCAAAATCGTCTTTGGTGCCTCAATTCTAAACCGTTTAATATTACTGAACTATCACGTAGTCATCAAAACGTGTATGTCAGACGTTCGCAACATCCACAGACGACGTTCGAGGTTCAGCACACCGAGCGGTGCATTAAGGACATAAGCCTTCTATGCAGCAATGAGGACAATCCTAAGTTTACGGACCCAGTCCGCGTAATTGCTACTATCTAAAACAAATTTTCTCTAGGAACATATCTAAAACAGTAGAACTAAAATGCGAGCTACGACATAATTTGCAAATACATTTTGACTATGTTCAGGATAATTAAGTTCATCTAATGAACTCCCACTCAGATAGACATCCCTCTAGTCATCTAAGTGATACATGATCCGAGTCAACTAGGCCGTGTCCGATCATCACGTGAGACGGACTAGTCATCATCGGTGAACATCTTCATGTTGATCGTATCTACCATACGACTCATGTTCGACCTTTCGGTCTCTTGTGTTCCGAGTCCATGTCTGTACATGCTAGGCTCGTCAAGTCAACCTAAGTGTTTCGCGTGTGTAAATCTGTCTTACACCCGTTGTATGCGAACGTTAGAATCTATCACACCCGATCATCATGTAATGCTTCAAAACAACAAACTTTCGCAACGGTGCACAGTTAGGGGGAACACTTTCTTGAAATTTTAGTGAGGGATCATCTTATTTATGATACCGTCGTTCTAATCAAATAAGATGTAAACATGATAAACATCACATGCAAATCATAAAGTGACATGATATGGCCATTATCATCCTGCACCTTTGATCTCCATCTTTAAAGCGCGGCATGATCACCTTCGTCACCGGCATGACACCATGATCTCCATCATCATGATCTCCATCATCGTGTCTCCATGAAGTTGTCTCGTCAACTATTACTTCTACTACTACAGCTAATGGTTAGCAATAAAGTAAAGTAATTACATGGCGTTGTTCAATGACACGCGGGTCATACAATAAATTAAGACAACTCCTATGGCTCCTGCCGGTTGTCATACTCATCGACATGCAAGTCGTGATTCCTATTACAAGAACATGATCAATCTCATACATCACATATATTTCATTCATCACATCCTTCTTGGCCATATCACATCACACGGCATATGCTGCAAAAACAAGTTAGACGTCATCTAATTGTTGTTGCAAGTTTTTACGTGGCTGCTATAGGTTTCTAGCAAGAACGTTTCTTACCTATGCCAAAACCACAACCTGATATGCCAATTGCTATTTACCCTTCATAAGGACCCTTTTCATAGAATCCGATCCGACTAAAGTGGGAGAGACTGGCACCCTCTAGCCACCTCATGCAACAAGTGCATGTCAGTTAGTGGAACCTGTCTCACGTAAGTGTACGTGTAAGGTCGGTCCGGGCCGCTTCATCCCACAATACCGACTAAAAAAGATAGGACTAGTAACGGTAAGCATACTGAACAAATCATCGCCCACAACTACTTTGTGTTCTACTCGTGCATAGAATCTACGCAATAGACCTAGCTCATGATGCCACTGTTGGGGAACGTAGCAGAAATTCAAAATTTTCTACGCATCACCAAGATCAATCTATGGAGATTCTAGCAACGAGAGAGAGAGAGTGTGTGTATCTTCATACCCTTGAAGATCGCGATGCGGAAGCATTACAAGAACGCGGTCGGTGGAGTCGTTCACGAAGCGATTCAGATCGCGGCCGAATCCGATCTAAGCACCGAACAATGGTGCCTCCCGCGTTCAACACACGTGCAGCCGGTGACGTCTCCCGTGCCTTGATCCAGCAAGGAGAGAGGGAGAGGTTGGGGAAGACGCCGTCTAGCAGCAGCACAATGGCGTGGTGGTGATGGAGGAGCATGGCACTCCAGCAGGGCTCCGCCAAGCACTGCGAGAGACAAAGAGGGAGAGGGGTAAGGCTGCGCCAGGAGAGAGGGAAACTCATCTTCTTGGCAGCCCCCAAACCCCCACTATATATAGGGGAAGGGGACAGGGGGCCGGCCCCCTCTAGATCCCATCTAGGGGGCGGCGGCCAGGAGGGGAGGCTTGCCCCCCAAGCAAAGTGGAGGCGCCCCCCTCCCCTAGGGTTTTCAACCCTAGGCGCCTTGGGCCCTTGGGGAGGGGCGCACCAGCCCACTAGGGGCTGGTTCCCCCCCATATTCAGCCCATCAAGTCCCCCGGGGCAGGTGTCCCCAACCGGTGGACCCCCGGACACCTTTCGGTGGTCCCGGTACAATACCAATAACCCCCGAAACTATTCCGGTGACTGAAACTGGACTTCCCATATATAAATCTTTACCTCCAGACCATTCCGGAACTCCGTGTGACGTCCGAGATCTCATCCGGGACTCCGAACAACATTTGGTAACCACATACAAACTTCCCTTATAACCCTAGCATCATCGAACCTTAAGTGTGTAGACCCTACGGGTTCGGGAATCATGCAGACATGACAGAGACAGCTCTCTGGCCAATAACCAACAGCGGGATCTGGATACCCATGTTGGTTCCCACATGTTCCACGATGATCTCGTCGGATGAACCACGATGTCAAGGATTCAAGCAATCCCGTATACAATTCCCTTTGTCAATCGGTACGTTACTTGCCCGAGATTCGATCGTTGGTATCCCAATACCTCGTTCAATCTTGTTATCGGCAAGTCACTTTACTCATTCCGTAATGCATCATCCCATGACTAACTACTTAGTCACATTGAGCTCATTATGATGATGCATTACCGAGTTGGCCCAGAGATACCTCTCCGTCATACGAAGTGACAAATCCCAGTCTCGATTCGTGCCTACCCAACAGACACTTTCGGAGATACCTGTGGTGCACCTTTATAGCCACCCAGTTATGTTGTGATGTTTGGTACACCCAAAGCATTCCTACGATATGCGGGAGTTGCACAATCTCATGGTCTAAGGAAATGATACTTGACATTAGAAAAGCTTTAGCAGACGAACTACACGATCTTGTGCTATGCTTAGGATTGGGTCTTGTCCATCACATCATTCTCCTAATGATGTGATCCCGTTATCAATGACATCCAATGTCCATGGTCAGGAAACTCTAACCATCTATTGATCAACGAGCTAGTCAACTAGAGGCTCACTAGGGACATGTTGTGGTCTATGTATTCACACATGTATTACGGTCTCCAATTAATACAATTATAGCATGAACCATAGGCAATTATCATGAACAAGGAAATACAATAATAACCATTTTATTATTGCCTCTAGGGCATATTTCCAACACCTTCATCTCAACGTCCACGCGGATGTGGTCGGGAAGGCCGCCGGCGAAGAGTTCAACCTGCTGTAAGGTCGTCACACCCGGCGCGTGACACGCCAAGGCCTAGAAGCGGTCGGCGAAATCCTGCACCGTGGAGGTGAAGGGGAGGTGGCCCAACTCGACCAGTCGGCTCCCGCGCAACAGCGGTTCGAAACGAAGAAGGCACAGCTTGCGAAAATGCTCCCACGGGGGCATGCCGCCCTTGTCCTGCTCGAGAGCGTAGTACCATGTCTGGGCAGCCCTATGGAGGTGGTAGGAACCCAGCCAAGTGCGCTCCGACGCGGGCATGCGCTGCCCACGAAAAAACTGGCCGCACTGGTTGAGCCAGTTAAGCGGGTCGTCCGAGGCGTCATAGGTGGCGAAATCGATCTTGGCGAACTGGGGCAGCTACTGCGTCAGCGCGCCATGGCCCACTGGCTCGGCGATGCGGAGAGCTGATGACGGCGCCCGGTCCAGAGTGGGGAGGCCAACGGAGGCCCCCGTAGAGCCCGACAAGGCCTCGGGCTGCAGCTGGGGCACCGACGGATCCCTGGCCTCTGTGTAAACCGTCGGAGGCGATGTCCCGTTGATCCAGGCCGGAAGTGGAGATGGTGACGGTGGAAACCGGACCTCCTGGATCGGAAGACCGCCCGGCGTGGACTGACCCAGGCTAGGGCTGGGCGGCGGCGATGGAACCTGAACCGTGGCTGCCGGTATGGATGGCGAGGAGGGGGGTGGCGCGGGCCAGGCCGGCCACTGCGGGCCCTGGGCGGACGCGGGTGGCGCGGGTGGCGCCGCAAGCATGGGCGTCGGCCACTGGGGCCATGGCGGTGTTGGAGCTGCCGGCGACGGGAGCGCCGGGTAACCCCCGGCAATGGTCGTGGGGAAGGAGTACCACGGCAGGGCCGGTTGTCCGGAGGGGACGGCCGGCGGCAGCGGCGGTGGCGGCCCGTATGGGCTGGCTAAATACAGGTGGATGCCTTGGACCGTGACCACCAGGTCATTGAGCACACCGGCCATGGCCTCCGGAGAGTACTAGTTCGGCATGGTGGACGGTGATGGCGGCGAATCCTTGACGGGGGGCGGTGACTGGCCAGGCGTCATGCCGGGGGTGGGGGAGATCGGCGCCGAAGGAAGGGCCAGTGAGGCCGTGGCGCTCGGCGAGGATGCGGCTGCCGTGGTGGAGGTGGTGGCGGCGGCCGTGGGGGTGGAGGTCGGCAGCGGCGGCGGGATCGGTGGTGGTGATGACATGGTCGAAACCAAGCTAGTGATACCAAGGTGATAGGAGATAGGGTTATCCCCGGTCTAGATCGTAAGCTGTAGGGGAAGGAGGGAGGATGGCGAGGGCGGGAGCGCGCCGGCCGGCGGCACGGTGCCATCCTTGCGCGTGCGGCAGCGGCGACGGAAGGGGGCGGCTAGGGTTTAGGGTTTCCGGCTCCTCTGGGAGCGGGGCAATGGGAATAGTCTTATTACTTAAATCTCAAAATAGTCTTACAAGTTGTATATATAACCATGATGTGAAATAAAAACTAAGATAACTTGCGGGCTAAGCTTGCCCGGTGGGCCTCCTGCGGCCGTAGGTCGGGCCGGTCATAACAAGGGACCAAAGCACGAGGAATAAATTGCAGCAGGTTGGGGTCGCAAATGTTGAGGCATCGGTTCGGCCCAGAGAGAAAACCAACATGTCCCGTCCCATTCCTCTGCAGCCTTCCCCGCCGGGAACTCCTAGTCAGCGCCTTCAGCGCCGCGCAGGCTAACCGGCGCCTGCAACCGCGGCTAGATGGGCCGGCCCACAACGGCGCAGCGCGAAAAAAGGCGGCCGAAAAAATTGCTCTCCATCAGGATCGATCTTGCACCCTCGTGCTTCTATAGAGCGAGGCTAACCACTTGACCAGCCCAGTTGTAGTGCTTCTTTAGAGCATGAACATTTTAAAGAATAGAAATATAGAGGCACTATTAATTTTGCATTACAATATAGCATTTAGATTTTCCAATTATTTAAAA
Source organism: Triticum aestivum (assembly GCF_018294505.1). Lineage (NCBI taxonomy): Eukaryota > Viridiplantae > Streptophyta > Magnoliopsida > Poales > Poaceae > Triticum > Triticum aestivum. The sequence goes on along the minus strand of NC_057801.1, from coordinate 200,173,780 downwards.
GCATGTGCACATATTACAAATGAAGTTCATGCACATGCAAAAAAAATCGCATATTCAAAAAATAGTTCACCAAATCAAAAAAGTTCATGTGTTCAAAATAAAGTTCACAGATTCAAAAGGGTTCATCGATTTTCAAAAAATGTCCATCAAACAATAAAATTAGTTCATCAATTCGAGTAAAAAAAGTTCATCGAATTTGAAAAAAGTTCACTGCATTTGGAAAAAGTTCATCCAAATTGAAAAAAGTTCATGTATTCAAAAACAGGTTCACAGATTCAAAAGAGTTCATCGATTTTCAAAAATATTCATCGAACAATGAAAGTAGTTCATCGATTTGAATAAAATAAGTTCATTGAATTTGAAAAAAGTTCATCAATTTGTAAAAAGTTCATCAGATTTGAAAAAAGTTCATCAATTTTGAAAAAAGTTCATTAACATTGAAAAAAAGTTCATCGATTTTGAGAAAAATTTCAAAAAATGAAAAAGTTCATCGATTTTGAAAAATAAGTTCATCGATTTTGAAAAAAGGTTCGAGAGTTTCAAAAAACAGTTCATGGATTTTGAAAACAAGTTCATGTATTTGAGAAAATAATTACGAATTTGGAAAAAGAAAGAAGAAAAAAACAGAGAAAAAAGAAAAAGAAAGAAAAAAGGAAGATAGAAATGGATGAAAAACGTGTTTGTTATCATAGTTATTGAGGTAGTTGGGTTGGTCATCCCACGATAATTGATAACCAGCGGCGTAGGGTTCGAATCCTAGCTCGCACTTTATTTTTGCAGTTTTCCATAGAGTTTAGAAAGTGAAATAGAAATGAAAGATGGGCCAGCCCATGAGATCCTGATGCAGGCGCCGGTTAGCAAAAACAGTAAAAACCGGCGCCTGCAGCGCTAAATAGGAATTGCCTGGGAACTCCTAGTCAGCGCCTTCAGCGCCGCGCAGGCTAACCGGCGCCTGCAACCGCGGCTAGTTGGGCCGGCCCACAACGGCACAGCGCGAAAAAAGGCGGCCGAAAAAATTGCTCTCCATCAGGATCGATTTTGCACCCTCGTGCTTCTATAGAGCGAGGCTAACCACTTGACCAGCCCAGTTGTAGTGCTTCTTTAGAGCATGAACATTTTAAAGAATAGAAATATAGAGGCACTATTAATTTTGCATTACAATATAGCATTTAGATTTTCCAATTATTTAAAAGCATGTGCACATATTACAAATGAAGTTCATGCACATGCAAAAAAAATCGCATATTCAAAAAATAGTTCACCAAATCAAAAAAGTTCATGTGTTCAAAATAAAGTTCACAGATTCAAAAGGGTTCATCGATTTTCAAAAAATGTCCATCAAACAATAAAATTAGTTCATCAATTCGAGTAAAAAAAGTTCATCGAATTTGAAAAAAGTTCACCGCATTTGGAAAAAGTTCATCCAAATTGAAAAAAGTTCATGTATTCAAAAACAGGTTCACAGATTCAAAAGAGTTCATCGATTTTCAAAAATATGCATCGAACAATGAAAGTAGTTCATCGATTTGAATAAAATAAGTTCATTGAATTTGAAAAAATTTCATCAATTTGTAAAAAGTTCATCAGATTTGAAAAAAGTTCATCAATTTTGAAAAAAGTTCACCAATTTTGAGAAAAATTTCAAAATATGAAAAAGTTCATCGATTTTGAAAAATAAGTTCATCGATTTTGAAAAAAGGTTCAAGAGTTTCAAAAACAGTTCATGGATTTTGAAAACAAGTTCATGTATTTGAGAAAATAATTACGAATTTGGAAAAAGAAAGAAGAAAAAAACAGAGAAAAAAGAAAAAGAAAGAAAAAAGGAAGATAGAAATGGATGAAAAACGTGTTTGTTATCACAGTTATTGAGGTAGTCGGGTTGGTCATCCCACGATAACTGATAACCAGCGGCGCAGGGTTCGAATCCTAGCTCGCACTTTAGTTTTGCAGTTTTCCATAGAGTTTAGAAAGTGAAATAGAAATGAAAGATGGGCCAGCCCACGAGATCCTGCTGCAGGCGCCGGTTAGCAAAAACAGTAAAAACCGGCGCCTGCAGCGTTAAATAGGAATTTCCTTCCCCGCCACTCTCCGCTGGTGGAGCTCCCCCGGTGGCGATCTGGACCATCCCCCCCAGTTCCAATGGCTTCCAGTCATCTGTGCGCTTCTAGGCCAGGTTGTCGCTCTACCCTATAGCTGCAATATTTACCCCACAACCAATGACACTGCTGTCTCCGGTAGCTCACTACCACCTTCAACCCTCCAACACCAATCGCTAGAGGTGAACTTATTTTTTATTCTCTCTTCACTGACGGTTTGAATGTTTGAATCACATGTATATATACCTATGACGCCACTTACCGTACTCCCTTCGTCTCCAAAATAAGTGACTCAACTTTGTACTACTTTGTACTTAGTACCAATCAACCAACTGCTCGTGCAAGGATTTTGAGTACTCAGCATTCAGCAGTGAGGCGAGCAGCTTGAGCTTACTGAGGTCTGAGGAATAATCCAGACGGAACGAATGGCTACTCGACTGCACCCTGAATTCACACCCGTGGCACAGTACGCAGCACAACTTCTTTCTTACTAGAAGTGCAAAATGTTGTGAAATATGATGTCATATACCCTGCACTAGTAGAAAAACCCTCATTCGTCCCGGTTCGTGAGGGCCATTTGTCCCGGTTCCTGAACCGGGACTAAAGGGTCATTACTAAAGCCCTTTCCCTTTAGTTCCGGTTCTCCTAGGAACCGGGACAGATGGGGCTCCACGTGGCCGCTGTCGCTTGCCCAAGCAGGGGGGCCTTTTGTCCCGGTTGGTGCCACCAACCGGGACCAAAAGGCTTCCACGTGTCAGCATTTCAGGGGCTGGGTTTTTTGTTTTTTTCTGAGGGGGGGGGTTGGGGGGTTTTGTAGGGTTAATTTAGGGGTTTCATATATTGTGTTAGCTAGCTAATAGAGAGAAGTGTCATGTCTTATCTTCATGCTTGGTCGACGCTACATATAGAGAGGACTCGACACGTTAGCTAGCTAGTAAGCAAATGAAGGAAACTATTAAGTACAGAAGATCGTCATGAACATAACAGAGAGAAGTGATCGACCTCTCCTTCTCCCCGAGAGATTGGTCGAACAATAAGTTTTCATATATCTTACCGACGGTACTGGCTACATATATATATACAATGTGTAAAATCTCTTACAATACCCTAACATAAGAACTCAACTTCCACATGCATGGTGGTATTCTCCGGCTTTATTGATGACGTGGTCAAGAAAGAATCCAGCCAATTCCTCTTGAATTGCTCGCATGCGATCTTGTGATAGGAGTTCATTCCGCATCTCCCACATCTAATTTGAATAAGGGGGTCAATACATATATATATGAATGAAACTCAACAGAAATGATGGTAATAAAATAAACTTGTGAATATTTTTGCTTACACACTTCATATTGTGTTTTAGAGTAGCCCCGCCTATTCTTGGGCGTCGTGTTGTAGATGAACTCGCAGACGTAGCATCCACAGTAATTATTTCCGGGTTCCTGCCACAAGCACTTTACGAGAAATAGAGGTCAATCAAACTGATAATGAAGCATTATAAATGGCATTCATGAAAGTAGCTAGAATCAATGGGAGATGCACGGAACTAGCTAGCTAGTAGTACTTACTTTCGGGAATTTCCATCACAGATCCCGCGGCAGTCCTGAAACTTGTGCGGTGCATACTTTCCAAACCCTGTGAGACAAAGAAAACAATTACTTGATATCATGAAATGAACAAAGTATTCCTTATCGATTCAACTTACTTCTCGAGCATTTTAGACATGTCCGCATATTTCTTGCGATCTTTTCGTCTCGAGTCTAAGACGCTTACTAGTCCCTGCTCAAGCTTAATCTCTAGGAGAATATAGTGGAAACTGCGCATGCATGCATATAACTCATCAATTACATTAATTACTATAACCTCGAGTAATAATTAAGGGAAACCGAATATGCACAAGACAGTAACACTCACTTGAAGTTGTATGAAAAGAGTATTGTATCTTTGTTTTGATTTATTACCAACGATCGTAGCAAGTTCTCCTCGGTTTCTTCGGCATGAAATTTAGCCATAAATTCATATATGAGATTTGTGTTAATGAACCCAATATCATGCATTTCAGCTTTTCTGCATTCGACGATCTTCAATCTGCATAATATAGTGAGGATAATTATATATACATGCAATGAAAGAGCTGAGCTATATATAGAGACTTAATGACAGAAGAAGTACTTACAGACAGTAGCAAGTGACCGTTAATTTATCGAGGGATTTTAGATTGAAAAACTGGAAGAACTCCTCAAATGGAATAGACAACTCCTCAATTCCAACGAGGTCGTGTTGATACTCTTTAACTTTCAGCGTCAAAGTATCGATTTTCTTCCCAGCTGACTGCTTTCTGCAGGTTTCCATGTACCAATCATGGAATCTTCGCATCATCATTGTTAGAGTAGTTCCATCTTTGACGAGAGGCTTTCCGTACTCATATTTGTTCGTCCACCTCCATTATATCAAAATGTGTGTCGTTGTAATCTCCAGGATTGGTACCGGGCAAGATCCCTGGATGATTAGCGACGGTATCGCTAGACACCTTGAGCGGGGGGCACGATTGGTTCGCTTGTTCGCCGAGCTAGGAGATGTTTTTCCCAGTTCTTCGTTCTTGTAACCTTTTGTAGCTGCAAGTACTTCCCGACGACTTCGCTTCCTTATATGTCTTTTCAGTAATACGCTCATAGTTGGTTTGCGGCGGAGACGATGGTGGTCGTTGCAGGGCATCCAAAGTGCACTTCACTTTCACCGGATCTATCTTCTCCTCCGAAGGTGGATGTCTCTTAGCTCTTTGCGTTGCGAAGTAGTCCTTCACTTGGGCTTGACAGATCTCCTCGTTTTCCTTCTCGGTCATCTCGTATGGTAACTTCTCTGGAGTCTTGAGAGATGGACCGAATCTGTATTGCCTCCCGCCTGTATTGCTAGACGCTGGAGTAGGCCAAGCGGCTGCGGCTTTCTTCTTTAGTTCCTTACGAGGCGAAGGAGAAGGACTGCGACGCGCCGGAGCAGCCGGAGCGGCGGCGGGTCTCTTCCGCCCTTGCTGACAAGGCGGAGAAGGAGGAGGCTGGCTGGTCGGGCGCGCCGGCGCAGGCTAAGAAGGAGGCGAAGTGCCGCCACGCGCCAGAGAAGCAGGCCGAGTGCCCTGATCACTCGCCGGAGGAGCATACGGAGGAGGCGGCGGAGTGCCCTGACTCACCGGAGGAGGAGGAGGAGGCGGAGGCGTCGAGTTCAGAAGGTTGATGACCTCCTTCCGCCATAGGCATGGAATCTTCAAAACAGAACCTAGCCGAGTCTCCCCTTCACCGGTGGGGTGGTCAAGCACGAGCTCCTCAAATCCCTCCGTTATTTCTTCTTGTAGGATCGGAAGTATGTCTAGAGGGGGGGGTGATTAGACTACTTGACTAAATAAAATCTAGCCCTTTCCCAATTTTAGCTCTTGGCAGATTTTAGCAACTTAGCACAAGTCAAGCAATCAACCTACACAACAATTCTAAGAGTATAACAGCGGAACGTAAAACAATTGCGTATGAAGGTAAAGGGAGGAGTTTGAGGAAGCAAACGCAATGTTGACATGGAGATTATATATCCGTGGTTCTGATAGGTGGTGCTATCGTACATCCACGTTGTCGGAGACTTCAACCCACGAAGGGTAACAGTTGCACGAGTTCACGGAGGGCTCCACCCACGAAGGGTCCACGAAGAAGCAACCTTGTCTATCCCACCATGGTCTTTGCCCACGAAGGACTTGCCTCACTCGGGTAGAGCTTCACAAAGTAGGCGATCTCCTTGCCCTTACAAACTCCATGGTTCAACTCCACAATCTTGACGGAGGCTCCCAAGTGACACCTAACCAATCTAGGCGACACCACTCTCCTAGAGGTAACAAATGGTGTGTTGATGATGAACTCCTTGCTATTGTGCTTCAAATGATAGTCTCCCCAACACTCAACTCTCTCTCATAGGATTGAATTTGGTGGAAAGATGATTTGAGTGGAAAGCAACTTAGGGAAGGCTAGAGATCAAGATTTATGTGGTTGGAATGGAATATCTTGACCTCAACACAAGTGTAGGTGGTTCTCTCTCAGAAAGTGTATGTTGGACGTGTAGGCATGTTCTGATGGCTCTCTCCACGAATGAAGAGTGGGTGGAGGGGTATATATAGCCTCCACACAAAATCTAACCGTTACACACAATTTACCAAACTTGGTGGGACCGGATCATGAAACTCGGTCAGACCAATTTAGTTCATAATGTGACCGTTAGGAATTTCGGTAGGACTGACATGTCAACTCGGTAGTACAGATATCGTTAGGGTTAGGGAATAACGTAATCTTGGTGAGACCGATTACAAAAACTCAGTGAGACCGATTTTGGTAATAGACAAACAGAGACTTGGTCAGGCAAGCTTGGTGGGACCGATTCGCTCATCTCGATTGGACCGAAACATTATGAAAGGGAAACAGAGAGTTTGCATTGCAATCTCGGTGGGACCGATTGCTCATCTCGGTTTGATTGAAAAGTTATGAAGGGAAACAGAGAGATTACAATCCCATCTCGGTGAGACCGAAAAGACTAGGGTTTCTGGCAGTGGCTATGTCAACTAAACTCGGTGGCGTTGGATAGTTTCGGTGGGGCCGAGTTTAACTTTTGGTTTGGGACATATGTGGATGTGAGAAAGTAGTTGAGGGTTTTTGGAGCATATCACTAAGCACTTTGAGCAAGAAACTCATTAAGCAACACCTCACTCCCTCTTGATAGTATTGGCTTTTCCTATGGACTCAATGTTATCTTGGATCACTAAAATGAAAAATGTAGAGTCTTGTGCTTTGAGCTTGAGCCAATCCTTTTGTCCTTAGCATTTTGAGGGGTCCACGTTTCTCATCCATGCCTTGCCAATCATTGAGCTTTCCTGAAATATTTATCTTGAAATAGCATTAGCTCAATGAGCTATATGTTGTTGGGAATTACCAAAACCACCCAGGGATAGTTGCACTTTCAATCTCCCCCTTTTTGGTAATTGATGACAACATATAGATCAAAGCTTCGACAAATGATAATAAGATTGAAAAACATCGTCGCTTTAATAAATATGTGATAAGCAAGAGCTCCCCCTAAATTTGTGCATTATTTAAAATTTGCTTTGGACTGCAAATGCACAATGTGTTAGGATCATGGGTCACGCTTCCATGTCACATACATCTTGGTGGAGCGCTCAAAATGATAGAAGTTAAAAGCATGCACTCATCACCAAGCAGGTGACTGATCATATAAGGATATAAGAGATAATATCATCCAACAAGCATTAAGGGTAGCATATGATCAAACACATGATCGAACAAGTAAAAAAGTATCTGACAAGCACACAATCAAGAAGTTCAACCAAAAACAAGAGAAAAAGCAACACTCTCTCGAAGCCTATGATCTATACATTTTCTCCCCCTTTGGCAACAAGTTACCAAAAAAGTTCAAAAAATGCATAGTGCTAAACGACTCTCAGGCTTGGTCTTCGGGAGGTGGTGTAGAGATGGCTCCAAGGACGAAAGCTTCTGTTGATGTAGCTGGAGATGGTGGAGTGGCTACTGGAGGTGGCACTGGAGCTGTAGCAGCTGGTGCTGATACTATAGCTCTAGTATCTGTGACTGACACTATAGTAGATCTCTGTCCTCTGGGCACTCTAGCAAAAGCATCTGTAGTAGACTTGCCCTTCTTCTCCTCTGTTTCCTCCTGAAGCTGCTCAACTTCAGTATGGATCTCAGTTACCTTGATATCAAGATCATAGAATTTTTGCTCAATGATCCTCTCCAAACTCTCCTGGTATTGAGTCAGGGTGGCCAAGCCCTTCTCAATCCTCAAAGTGGATTGGATCAGATATCCAAGCTGGTCTTGCTTGCTCTTCAAGAACACTAGAGATGCCTCTTCGGCAGTTGGCATCTTTGCATCTTTCTCTGCCCTTGCCTTCTCTCTCTTCTCATGTGCTTGAGCTGATGATGGTTCATTCTCATTCATGACAACAGTGTTGTCTTCAAATTCAGGGTAGATGGGCAGGTGCTCCTTATCCAATAGATATTTGCCTGTGCCCATCTTGGAGTTGATGAGCTCCTGAATTTGTGGGGCGTACCCACAAGATCTCTTTTGATCAGCTGTTGTCCTTTTGATTGTCTCCACAATCAGACTCATGACTTTAAACTTTTGAGGCACATCAAACAAATGTAGAAAATTGATAGCATGTCCTCTGATCATCTTGTGATGACCTCACTTGGGTAACAATGTGTGCCTTAGGAGTGGACAGATCCACACTTATGAGTCTCCAAAGCATCATCTGGGATCTCTGTACATGTCTATCATAGTGTTATGGTCTTTCTTCTTTTCAGCATAAACATCCAAGTCATCTTCAGTTTCTTCTGGGGCATTGATCAACTAAGCCCATTCTTCCACAGAGGATGGGTACCTAGTACCTTCTGACATCCAGATGATCTTCCCATCTGGGTAGAAGTGGGCAGTGGAGTAAAACTGCATGATCAGCTCATCATTCCACTTGGTGAGCTTCTGGGCAACAAATGTATCAACTCCACATGCTTTGAAGCTGTCATATACACCTGGATAGTGATCTTCATTCTCCTTGATGTACTCCCAGTCAACCCATCTCATGTCACAGACAATAGGCTTCTTGTCAAGCAAAATTGTCTCATAAAAGTCTTGCTATTCCTTAGTGTGAAACCTATAGTCAATAGTAGTTCTTCTCCTGACAGCATATGGATCAGACTATATCCATAATCTCAATCCTGAATCCTTCCTGATTTTCATATTTTCTGCAACAGGATGTGCATCATTGTGGTCAGGGATCTTGGGCTTCAGTTTTCTCAAAAGAAGTGAATCATCATATTCTTCTTCAGCTTTAGGCACTAGGGCCTTGTTCTTCTCCTCAGCTGGAATACTTCTGGTGTTCCTCTTGGGTTTAGGCTTTTGAGCTGGAGCAGCAGCCTTGGGAGTAGCTTTGGGCTTAGATGGAGCAGCCCCTGATCTAATTGCATATCCCATGAGCTTCTGAGCTTTGGATGCTGGTGCAGCATCCTCTTGTTATTCTTCTTCTGAATCTCTCATCATGGAGGGCTTGCCAAGAACTTTGGCAGTAGTGGTTCTTGCCCTCTTCTTCTTCTTACCATTGCCTGCTGCTTCACCATCATCTGATTCAATGGTGAACTTCATAGTTTCACCTATGGAAACTTTCTTTGACTTGGAAGCTTCAACAGTTGAGGCTCTGGCTTTTGACAATGGAATTCTTCTTGTTGGAGCCTTTGTTTTCATTCCTGGCTTAGTTGCAACAGCTGTGCCATACTCCTTTTTCAGAACCTTTTTCCTTGAAGTGGCCTCATCCTCAACAGCCACATAATCCTCATCTTCAGAATCTGAGGTTTTCTTCTTCCTTGTCCTGGTAGCTGCCTTTGGCAAGTTACTAGGTGTGCTCCTGCTGCCCTCATCATAGTTACTGGAGGGATTAGTGCCCTCACTCAACTGAACAAGTTCCTCTGACTTGTTCTGACTATCACTTTGATCAGACATCTTCAGGCAAACTGTCAGCAGACCCCGTGAATAGGTTGTAGATGAGGTAGAGTAGATGAGCATCACAAAGTACAGAGGTTTTGCAAAACAATTGAGTCAAAAATCTTAGTTTTAGTTCTCCACAGAAGTGATCTCGGAGCTACCGAATTGACACACTCGGTCATACCGAATCAACACTTGGAACCTAAACTAGTGAACTCGGTAGGGTCGAGTCACAGTTCGGTGGCACCGAGATTGCTAGGGTTTCACAGAATCTTGAACTCGGTCACACCTATTTGCACGTTTCGATCAGACTGAAAAGCGCATGTGTAATGGCCAAGGCCGAATCGGTGAGACCGATTTCTACAGTTTAATCGGTCCGAGATGACTTTTGCAGAGAGCTAACCCAAAAATTTCCGAATCAATCTAGACCTAAGGAAGTTTTAGTTGGATGGATCGATCTCAATTGTGGCAAGAAACATGGCATTGTCCTTGTGCTAGGAATCGGAGTGAAAAAGACAGCACATGGGGTCGAACACTTACCCTAGAGCGGCGAGTGTTTGCTACGGCAGCAATGGTGGAGCTGATTGCTGTTGACGGCGGCGGAGACCAGCGGCAGGAGGTTGCTGGCGGCGAGAAGACGATCTGGAGACCTGAAGAGGCAGAGCAGGATATGCGCGGGTGAAGGGTTTCGGAAAAATTTCCAAAAGTTGACATGTCAGTATATATAACCTAACCCTGTCGGTGTGACCGAGTGGAACAACTCAGTGGCACCGAGATGCAAAACTGTGAGCAGTTACTGCAACTCGGTGTGACCGAAAGGTTCTAATCGGTTGCACCGACATTGAAAACCTAGATCAACTTAGTGATCTCGGTATGACCGAAAAGGGTGAATCGGTCAGACCGAAATTCACAAAGAGGTTTTGGAAGTTTAAGTCTATGAAGAATCGAGGACTCCGAGTGCTCCTCACACAGAGTGGTTCGAATCTGACTTGATCAAACTTTGTGATGTAGCATGAATAGAGTTTGAGACGAAGAAAGCATAGATAGCTAGAGGGAGTTCTTAGGCATTCTTGTCCATCCATTTGGCAAAAGAGAAAAAGCCAAACAATCAAAGCAACAAATGGATGTCCTCGAATGAGTAAAATATGCATCCAACATGCTCACACAATAAAATGACAAATGAAATATGTGACAAAGCATGCACAAACGCTCTAGCATCTATCAAGCAATTGGCGATGACTAGGCCATCTATATATGAGTATATTGACTTAGGAGTCAAATAAGAACATTTGATCATAGGCCATACTCATCATTTAAGCACTAGTGGGGATACCACTTTTACATAAAGCATTGTTGTGTTCACACCATTAGAGTTGCTTTAGCTCAATTCTTAGAGTAAAGCTCCCCCTAGATGTGATATCCCCCCTAAGAGGGATGAAATAACCTTGGGTTTTGTCGATAATGACTTCATGTAGGTGTTGAAGATGTGGATGCTTAATGTTGATGTAGATCATTCGGAGCAATCCATTGGAGTGAGTTGCACTTTCAATACCTACACGGGTTAGTCCCACAAGGAACAAGCAAAGATATCCATAGACATAGAGTGATGTATACACAAGGTGTTGTCCATGAAAGCATTAGGTCACCTTGTTCCTCGTCTTACCAACAAGAGGGTTTGTGACTCCTTGGACTAGTGCAAGATATGGAAGTTGTTTTCACTTGTCCTTGCCAAAATGATAAGAGTGAAGTATGTTGGCGAAGTCACCCTCAAGAACTCTCTAGTTCTTCTTCTTAGGGATCCACACCATATTGATGGTAATCCTTGGAGTTGTAGTCGTACTTGATGAAGTAGAACTTGATGTAGTCTTGGGAACCCACTTGACCAAGTCCTTAGGAGCTTCTTAAAATGCATCAATCTCCTCTTGAAGCTTGTCCTTGCCTTTTTGCTTGTGGTCTTGTGGTGGAAGATCATCTTGAGCTTGTGTTCCCTTGAAAGAAGTAGGATCGTACTTCTCTTGTTGAGGAATAAACTTCGTCTTGGGGTATTGATCTTCTTCCCACTCAACTCCATTGGCATTGAACTTTCATTCAAAACCAACACCCTAATTCTTCCGGTGCCTTCCTTGCTTGCGTACAATCTCCTCGAATTGCTTACTTCTGGCAAGGCTCTTGTAAACACCTTTCTCTATAATTCCCTTCAATAAGCTATTTTCTTGCTCAAGTGTAACTTGGCTAAGAGAATCATTAGTGGAATCAAGAGAACTACTAGAAGCAACAACATTGGATTTAGCATGATTGTTGTTACTACTAGATGAAGAATCTTTCTTGTTCTTGTTGTTAGATTTAACTTGTGGCATGTAAGTAGACAAGAGTAAATGCTTGGCAATGTAAGAAGAACTTTTCTTGTGAAGATCATCATTGATTGCCTTTAAAAAATCTCGCTCTTGCTCAAGGTTGAGATTTTCAAAGCGTAGTTTCTCATGAGTCTTTAAAAGTTCTCAATGATCTTCCAAGGTAGTTTCATGAGCTAACTTAAGAGTGTTTAGTTCTTTAGTTAAACGCTCAATCTCCTTCTTATCATCGTCATTCGTTTTATCTCGATTAGCATGATTAATAGCAAATTCATCATAGTTTTCATAACTAGAGTTGTCAACAAGTAAATCATCATCTCCTAGCAAATCATCTTCATCACTATTGAAATCAACATACTCGGGGTGTGTTACCTTTGGACCTTTAGCCATGAGGCATCTCCCAATTCCTTCATTTGGTGAGTCAAATATGTCGTATGAGTTGGTTGTCACAAGTGCTATTTAGGCAACACCTTCATCTTGAGTATGTTCGGAGTCCGAGTGATAACTTCTTTCGGAGTGATTGTCGGAGTCGGAGCCAGATACCCATTCACCAACATGAGCTTGATGTTTTCTTTTTGTGTAGCTCCTTGATGACTTATCCTTTCTTTCCGGATCCATGCTTCTCCGAGAGGGTCTTCGTTCATAACGATCATCTCTACTCCTTCTTTCTCTTGATGGTGATTCTTATCTTCCACTCCTTCTTTTTGGAGAAACTTATCTTATTTTGTAGGGAGCCGTACACTCATTGTAATAGTGTCCGGGTCTTCCACAATTGTAGCAATTATGCTCACGACTAGAAGATCTTTTGTCATTGTAGGACCTTGACTTGGAACTTCTTTCCTTGCTTCTACTCTTGTAGAACTTGTTGAAGTTCTTCACCATTAGGCTCAATTCTTCATTGAAGGTTTGTTTCTCACTTGATGATGTGGGAGCTTCACATGAGGCTTTGTAAGCACCACTTGACTTGTTGTGGAGCTCTTCCTTATCCTTGAGTGACATCTCATGAGCAACGATTCTTCCAATGACTTCCGTTGGATTGAGATCTTTGTAAAGGGGCATCATTTGGATCAATGTGCACACGGTATCATATTTTCCATCCAAGGCTCTTAGGATCTTCTTGATGATGAATTTATCGGTCATCTCTTCACTTCCTAAGCCTAGAGTACATTTCAGCGACGTTTTCACCATCCTTCATTTTGAACTTGTCAAGTTGACTTTGAAGCACATCCAATTTGGATTCCTTGACGGAGTCGGTACCTTCTTGCATATCAATCAAAGTATCCCGAATTTCCTTTGCATCCTCAAGACGGCTGATTTCGTAGAATTCTTTGGGGCACAATCCATTGAAGGGAATATCACAAGCTTGAGCATTGTATTGCAGCATCTTCAACTCTTCCGCGGTAGCTTCACGGTTCGGTTCTCTCCCGTCAAAGAATTCACCTTGCAAGCCAATACACACAATAGCCCAAATGGCGGGGTTATGTCCAAGAATATGCATTTTCATCTTATGCTTCCAACTAGCAAAATTTGTACCATCAAAGTAAGGACCTCTACGGTGGTAATTTCCCTCGCTAGACGCCATACTCTCCTAGGTTGTGAAACCAAGGCTATGACCACCAAAATCTATGGAAATCAAAGCAAATGGAGACCAAAGCTCTAATACCACTTGTAGAATCGAAAGTATGTCTAGAGGGGGTGATTAGACTACTTGACCAAATAAAATCTAGCCTTTTCCCAATTTTAGTTCTTGGCAGATTTTAGCAACTTAGCACAAGTCAAGCAATCAAACTACACATGCAATTCTAAGAGTATAGCAGCGGAATGTAAAACAATTGCATATGAAGGTAAAGGGAGGTGAGGAAGCAAACGCAATGTTGACATGGAGATTTTTTATCCGTGGTTTCGATAGGTGGTGCTATCGTACATCCACGTTAATGGAGACTTCAACCCACGAAGGGTAATAGTTGCACGAGTCCACGGAGGGCTCCACCCACGAAGGGTCCACGAAGAAGCAACCTTGTCTATCCCATCACGGTCGTCGCCCACGAAGGACTTGCCTCACTCGGGTAGATCTTCATGAAGTAGGCGATCTCATTGCCCTCACAAACTCCTTGGTTCAACTCCACAATCTTGACGGAGGCTCCCAAGTGACACCTAACCAATCTAGGAGACACCACTCTCTAAGAGGTAACAAATGGTGTGTTGATGATGAACTCCTTGCTCTTGTGCTTCAAATGATAGTCTCCCCAACACTCAACTCTCTCTCATAGGATTGGATTTGGTGGAAAGATGATTTGAGTGGAAAGCAACTTGGGGAAGGCTAGAGATCAAGATTTATGTGGTTGGAATGGAATATCTTGACCTCAACACAAGTGTAGGTGGTTCTCTCTCAGAAAATGTATGTTGGAAGTGTAGGTATGTTCTAATGGCTCTCTCCATGAATGAAGAGTGGGTGGAGGGGTATATATAGCCTCCACACAAAATCTAACCGTTACACACAATTTACCAAACTCGGTGGGACCGAATCGTGAAACTCGGTTAGACCGATTTAGTTCATAATGTGACCGTTAGGCATTTCGGTGGGACCGACATGTCAACTCGGTGGGACCGATATCGTTAGGGTTAGGGCATAACGTAATCTCGGTGAGACCGATTACACAAACTTGGTGAGACCGATTTTGGTAATAGACAAACAGAGAGTTGGTCAGGAAAACTAGGTGGGACCGATTCGCTCATCTCGGTTGGACCGAAATGTTACGAAATGAAACAGAGAGTTTGCATTTCAATCTCGGTGGGACCGATCGCTCATCTCAGTTTGACCGAAACGTTACGAAGGGAAACAGAGAGATTACAATCCCATCTCAGTGAGACCGAAAAGACTAGGGATTCTGGCAGTGGCTATGTCAACTAAACTCGTTGGCGTCCGATAGAAAGTTTCAATGGGGCTGAGTTTGACTTTTGGTTTGGGACATATGTGGATGTGAGAAAGTAGTTGAGGGTTTTTGGAGCATATCACTAAGCACTTTGAGCAAGAAACTCATTAAGCAACACCTCACCCCCTCTTGATAGTATTGGCTTTTTCTATGGACTCAATGTTATCTTGGATCACTAAAATGAAAAATGTAGAGTCTTGTGCTTTGAGCTTGAGCCAATCCTTTTGTCCTTAGCATTTTGAGGGGTCCACGTTTCTCATCCATGCCATGCCAAACATTGAGCTTTCCTGAAATATTTATCTTGAAATAGCATTAGCTCAATGAGCTATATGTTGTTGGGAATTACCAAAACCACCCAGGGATAGTTGCACTTTCACTTCCACTGTCACCCTAGCATATCCTTCTGGAATTGGACAGCAGTGAAAAGTTGCACCGGGTTCAGGAGGTCGAACAGAGCCGACAGCCGCCTTGACTTTGTAGCTCTGCCATTGCGTCATAAGATAGCAATGTTGAGACTCCGTGATAGCATCCACGGGGTAGCTAGCAGGAGCCGTGAAGACAGGTTCCAGCTGAAGCAGCTCGGTGGAAGCCATGCTGCTTCTCTACTGAGATGGCAGGGTAGCTTCGGGGGTAGCTTCGGCAGGTCGCTTGCTTTGAACTGCATCTCGTTCCTCTAGCTTCTGTATCCTTGCGTGAAGCTCCTGCAGTTCGCTCCGCTCCACTTTCCTCCTCCTCTCTTGGCATTTGTAACCGCCTGCGTCCGGAAACCCAGCCTTCCACGAAACGGAGCCTGGCATGCCTCATGTCCGTCCAGGGTGCTCAGGATTCCGGAGGGCCGTTGTGAGCTCGTCCTTCTCTCTATGTGGAACAAACGTACCTTCCTTCGCTGCGTTAATATAGTGCTGAAGCTTTGTGAGGGGTATTCGCAGTTGTTGCCTCGTCTAAATGCACTACCCTGTTACAGGGTCCAAGGTTAAGCCAACCCCGAAGAACCAAGTCCGGCAACGGTCTGGCCAGTTCAATGTCTCTGGTTCGACCCCTTTATCAAGCAGGTCGTCCTCGGCCTTGGCCCACAACGGTCAGGCTTTGAGGTAGCCACCTGACCCCGTGCGATGGTGATGCTCCTTCTTCGCAGCATTTATCTTGTTTGTCGCTGACATCTTCTTACTACACTCCGATGTCTTATTGTCCACAAATGCGTCCCATTGATCTCTGGGCTTCTCAAATCGGCCGACGAATTCTGGTGTCTTTTTTTTGTCGACAAACTTTGCTTTCAGCTCATTCTTCCACCTCCTGAATAGATCTGCCATCTTCTTGAATGCAAAGAACTTGACCATTGGCTCCATAACTGGATTCTCCGGATCCTCCTCTTCTGGTAGGGTGAAGTTTACCTTCAGCGCTCTCCAAAGATCATCTTTCTGTCTATCTTCAACAAAAGAAACTTGAAGCTCTTCATCCTTAGGTTGATTCCATAGCTCGATGTTGATCGGGATCATGTCCCTAACAAGAATCCCGCACTGAGCAGTAAATGCCTCCTTGGTCCGGAGGGGTTCAATCGGTTGGCCATCGCGCGCGATTGCTGTGATCGTGAACCTTTCATCTGAGCTCAACTTTTTCTTTGGGCCTCGTCTCTTTACCGATGTTGTGCTCGATCCGGAGGGCTAGAAATAAGAAGAAAGATGAGAGTTAATATGTGTAGATACCAAAACAATGAATGCATCAATTAGCTAGTCAACACAGGCTTAATAAATATATATACCTGGCCGGACTCTGTTCGGTCACCGGAGCCGTCATCAGGGCCTCCTTCTTGCACCGGCATTCGGTCACCGGAGCCATCATAATCATGTCCTTTCTCCTCCGTTGTTCAATAAGTGTGGCCTGCTTCTTCACCCTCTCCTTCCAGACCATCGGTTTCGTTGAGATACGACATGACATCAGCTTCGGCTATGATTATGTCCCCCAACACCCGTTCTGCTTCCTCGTCTCGGTCGTGCTCCATAGTTTTTGCAAATATGACAACATGGCAATTATTGTACAAACATGACAGATGGATATATTAGTGGCAAATGTAGACCTAGCTATAGCTATTCACAACAAGGAATTATATTAATTAATGGCCTCGACGCTTCTCTAGGGTTTGGAGTGTCCTCGGCAACACTTAAAGGCTTTGGGGTGGCCTCGACGGCAACACTCTTTTAACTTGGTAAAGGAGGGGGTATATCGACAACGACGACATACATACATGGAAAAAATGTTATCGGGGAGGGGGTATATCTACCCCCCTCATGTCGAAGTTATCGAGGAGGGGGTAACGACCTCCCCCCCCCCCTCATGTTGAATATATGTTGAATTCCCGAGAGAGTTAGGAACCGGAGGGGACTCCTCCCCCCTCATGTCTGATGAGTTTTTACTCCCTCTCTCCCATGAAACATTCATCGAACAAACTTAATACGAGTTTTAACAGAAAACATTCATCGAACAAAATTACAACAGAAAAAATTGACCAAGTTTTCATATATCATCATCATCTACTACAAAACAAATTGACATATTCTTTGCATATTCGACAATAATATCACCAAAAAGATTCTATGAAGTTAACATTAAAAATTCTAACTTTTGCATATTC
>NC_057801.1:200155259-200156153 GCF_018294505.1 Triticum aestivum | reverse complement strand
GTTATCGGGGAGGTAGTATATCGACAAAGACATACCCGATATAAAATAAGAAGAGGAAGAAGAATAAAAAACAAGAGGAGAATAAGAAAGGAATAGAGAGAGGAGAAATCGAAGAAAAAAAGAGGAGAAGAAGAAAGGAATAGAGGTGAAGAAGAAAAAAATAGACTAATTTTTTTCTTCTCTTCTTCTCCTTTTTTTTCTTTTTTCTCTTCTTATTTATTTCTCCTCTTCTTCCTCTCCTCTTATTCTCCTTTCTTCCTCTCCTTCTTCCTCTTCTTATTATTTTCATTTTTCTTCTCCTTCTTTTTCTTCTTCTTCCTTCTTCCTTCTTCCTAGCTAGATATATAAAAGTTTTCTAAAAATGTAACTTTTGCATATATAAAACTTTTTCTTCTTCTTCCTTCTTCATTCTCTTCCTTCTTCCTAAATATATAAAACTTTTCTAAAAATGAAACTAACCCAAAATGCACTAAATCAGAGAACATACATAGATAAAACTTTTCTAAAAATCTAACTTTTGCATATATGAACATATATACACAGAGAACATACATACATATAAATAAAAAATTAGTACATATATGAAAAAAACATCATATGAAAAAAAACATCATACGCACAAAAAAGCATCATATGATCATATGAACAAAAAACATCATATGAACATCATATGAACAAAACAACATCAAAGAAAGGCCGCCGGACCGTAGCGTGGGGCGGTGCGGCGACGGCGTCGATCGGGGCAGGGGCGGCATGGGGAGGTGACGGCGTCGGGGCTGCGCAGGGCGGCGGCACCGTCTGGGTGGCGCGGGGCAACGACGGCGTCGGGGCGGTGCGGGGCGGTGACGGCGACAACGTTGGGGCGGTAAGACGGCGCGGGGTGGCGCGCGGTGC
>NC_057801.1:200154272-200155184 GCF_018294505.1 Triticum aestivum | reverse complement strand
CGGGGCGGCGCGGGGTGGTGACGGCGCAGGGCGGCGACGGCGATGGCGTGGGGCAGCCTGGCGGCGCCGATGAGTTCGGCGTCGTCGGCAGGGCAAATGGTCGATGAAACTGAAAATTTTTACAAGTCCTGCTTATATACACGAAGCATTGGTCCCGATTCGTGGCACCAATCAGGACCAATGCCCCCCTTTAGTCCCGGTTGGTGCCATCAACCGGGACCAAAGGTCAATTTCCAGCAGCCCAAAGGGCGGGCAACAGAGGTCTTTGGTCCCGGTTGCTGGCACCAACCAGGACTAATGGGTGGGGCATTGGTACCGGCTCGTGGCACCAACCGGGACCAATGCACCACTTTAGTTTCGGTTGGTGCCACCAACCGGGACCAATGCGCCTTGCACAACGGCGTGGTGGTGGGAGTTTAGTCCCACCTCGCTAGCTAAGGGAGAGACGCACCTATTTATAAGGTGTTGTGCGCCAACCCTCTCGAGCTCCTCTCTAAAGCAGGCTTTCGGGCCTAATCTGTTACTATGTGCCTGTGGGCCTACTGGGCCTACTGCGGGCCTGAATCCTGGCGCATTGTTGGGTTTCTAGTCGTATTCAGGTCGTGGTGGCCCTTTAGGTGGCACTTTTTTTTATTTTTTTGTTTTCTTTTTTGTTTTGTTTATTTTATTTTGTTTCTACTTACAGCAAAATACTTATTAGTTTTCCAGTGATTCTTTTTGCTTTTCTGTAATAAAAATTATAACCTTTCTGTTACTGCCATTTGTTTTCTAATTTGAATAGTTTAAATTTAAATTTTTGGAAATTTGTGTGAATCACTAGTTTTTGAATAGCTTTACTATTAAAATAGATTTTTTAGTGATTCTTTTTCCTGCTATTTAATATTACTGTGTTTTATCATTATATTCAAAAAC
>NC_057801.1:200140615-200154262 GCF_018294505.1 Triticum aestivum | reverse complement strand
TATTTATTTTGTGAAAATTCTTTCTTTTTTGCTTTATTTATTAAAGTTTTTTCTGTTTCTACTTATTTATTTTATTTTGTTTCTACTTATTTATTTTCTTTTTCTTTTTTGCTTTTGTTATTTATTTTATGAAAAATCCTTTTGCTTTAATTGTTTTGCACACAAAAGCCCTCTTCCTTGGCTGGTTCATTGGTTCCGGTTCGTGACATAACCCGGTACTAAAGACCACCCTTTGGTCTCGGCTTAGGCCACCAACCGGGACCAATGGTGGTGGGCCAGGAGCGAGGCCCATTGGTCCCGGTTCGTCCCACCAACCGGGACCAAAGGTGCCAGACGAACCGGGCCAATGGCCCCACAAGGCCCGGCAGGCCCCTGGCCTCACGAACCGGGACCAATGGGCCTATGGGTCTCGGTTCGTCACTAAACCGGGACTAATGGGCTAACCTGGCCCGAACGAAAGCCCTGTTTTCTACTAGTGCTGGTAATAGGGGGCATTACATGGTCACAGCAGTAGAAGGCATGGTTGGTCGTTGTGTGATCAGGAAAGTAATTCATGTCTGGCTTCTCGTGTACTATGCACGCTAGCTGTGTTGTGTGACTTGTGCCTCTGTCATACAGCTTAAAGTCTAATTGAGCTGAATCTTAACTGTCATGTGCATTACACTTTCATGAGCACAACAGTACATGTGTAATAAAAATGTTCCTTGAACACTCGCCCAAATTTGTGTCGTTTGTAATCAGAAGGAGAACATCAGTGGATCAAGGTTTATTAAACAAAACCAGCCAACTAACAGGGTCAGACTAATGGGCTAACCTGGCCCGAACAAAAGCCCTGTTTTCTACTAGTGCTGGTAATAGGGGGCATTACATGGTCACAGCAGTAGAAGGCATGGTTGGTCGTTGTGTGAGCAGGAAAGTAATTCATGTCTGGCTTCTCGTGTACTATGCACGCTAGCTGTGTTGTGTGACTTGTGCCTCTATCATACAGCTTAAAGTCTAATTGAGCTGAATCTTAACTGTCATGTGCATTACACTTTCTGTTAGATAATAACGAGATAAAACAAGACACGAGAGACACGGATTTTTACGTGGAAACCCTTGCGGGAGAAAACCACGGACGCACGAAGGCGCAATCACTATGAGGAGGAGTATTACAAGCACGAGACGACAGACCGTCTGAAGTGCGACTACATGGGGTATATAAGAGGGCAATACATGAGAGTCCTTGGAGGACAAGTAAACGAGTTGTACTCGTACGCGTCGACGTCAACGCAAAGGCCCACACCGTTTGTACTACGTCTAGTCCAACACGGTACTAGAATTTAGATCATAATTTAACAATCTCCACCTTGTTCCAAATTCCCTCCAGTAGTCGAAGAAAGTGAATAACTCCATCCAAATCAGCATAAACACCTTGTGCGTCAAAGTCCATAGGACTAGTGAGAAATACCAACTAAGCCTGAGCAAAGCTCAAACTTATTGGTCGGAACTGGCTTTGTCATCATATCAGCAGGATTATCATGAGTACTTATATTGCATACCTTCAAATTGCCTTCAGCAACAACATCTCGAATATAATGAAATCTGACATCAATGTGCTTTGTCCTCTCATGATACATTGGATTCTTTGTAAGATATATGGCACTTTGACTATCAGAAAATATGGCAGGGCAAGACGAATCTCCACAAAGCTCAGTGTATAAACCTCTCAACCAGATAGCTTCTTTGCATGCCTCAAAAATAGCCATATACTCGGCATCAGTAGTGGAACAAGCCACAATAGACTGCAAAGTTGCTCTCCAACTCACAGCACAACCACCAATGGTGAAAACATAACCTGTGAGCGATCTTCTCTTATCCAAATCACCAGCAAAATCAGAATCAACAAAACCAACAAGTCCATCTCCAGTTTTCCCAAACTGTAAATAAGCATTAGAAGTACCACGCAGGTATCTGAAAATCCACTGAACTGCTTTCCAATGCTCTTTTCCAGGATTAGCCATGTATCTACTGACAACACTCAATGCATATGATAAGTCAGGACGAGAACAAACCATGGCATACATAAGTGAACCAACTGCACTTGAATAGGGAACTCTAGACATGTACTCAATATCGGAATCTGACTTAGGACATAAAGCTGATGACAATTTGAAGTGTGCAGCTAATGGTGTACTCACCGTCTTGGCATTATGCATATTAAAACGACGAAGAACTTTATCAATATATCCCTTCTGACTTAGATATACTTTTCCAAACGGTCTATCTCTGGATATTTCCATGCCAAGAATTTTCTTTGCTGCAGCCAAATCCTTCATCTCAAATTCACTACTCAATTGCTTCTTTAGTTCATTAATCTCTGACATACTCTTTGCAGCAATAAGCATATCATCAACATAAAGGAGCAAATAAATAGTTGAACCATTGACAGTTTTCAAATAAACACAACTATCATAATTAGACCTTTTGAAACCTTGAGAGAGCATAAAGGTGTCAAATCTCTTGTACCACTGTCTAGGAGATTGCTTCAATCCATAAAGAGATTTCTTTAACTTGCAGACAAGCTTTTCTTTTCCAGGAATAACAAAACCTTCAGGTTGTTCCATATAAATATCCTCTTCTAATTCTCCATGTAAAAATGCAGTTTTAACATCAAATTGTTCAAGCTCAAGATTATGCATGGCAACAATACTGAGTAAAGTGCAAATAGAGCTATGCTTCACAACAGGAGAAAAGACTTCGTTATAGTCAATACCTGGAATCTGGCTATAACCTTTAGCAACTAACCTTGCTTTATATCTTGTCTCATCATTAGGAGAAACACCTTCTTTCCTCTTGAAAACCCACTTGCAACGAATAGGTTTCTTCTCTCTAGGCAATTTTACTAAATCCCAAGGGCCATTCTTTTCAAGTGATTCCATCTCATCATGCATAGCGGTCATCCACTTATTACTATCACTAGAAATAATAGCCTCGGAATATGAAGAAGGCTCAGCATTACCTTCAATTTCTTCTGCAACAGATAAAGCAAAAGAAACAATATTGCACTCTTCAATTAACCTATCAGGTTTATTAATACCCCGCCTAACTCTGTCACGTGCAAGATTCCAACTGGGTGGAACAATAGGCTGATTTGGAGTGGGAGTGACATGATCATCATCAACGACGGGTTCATCATGTGCAACAATTTCATTACTAGATGTATCACCTGAATCAATAACATGCTCCACCTGAACAGTAGGCTGCTGAATAGTAGGCTGCTGTTCACTCTCAACGGGAACATTAGTAGATGAAACATCATGTAACATAGCAGATTCATTAAAGATAACATTTCTGCTAATAACAACCTTCTAAGTTGCGGGATTCCACAATTTAAAACCTTTAACACCAGACTTATAACCAAGAAAGATGCACTTAACAGCCCTAGGCTCCAACTTTCCATTATCAACATGAGGATAAGAAGTACAACCAAAAACTCTCAACTGTGAATAATCAGCAGGTGAACCAGACCATACCTCAATTGGAGTTTTCTTATTAAGAGCAATAGATGGTGAACGATTAATGAGATAACAAGCAGTGGAAGCGGCCTCAGCCCAAAAACGCCTATGCAAACCTGCATTGGACAACATGCAACGGGCTCTGGAAATAATGGTCCTGTTCATACGCTCAGCAACACCGTTTTGTTGAGGAGTATAAGGAACGGTGTAGTGTCTGACAATGCCTTCAGACTTGCAATAATTTTTAAATTGCTTAGAACAGAATTCCATACCATTATCAGTGCGAAGTATCTTTACCTTCCTTTCAGTTCGTTTCTCAATCATAATCTTCCACTCCTTGAATGCTGAGAATGCATCATATTTATGCTTCAAGAAATAAGGCCAAACTTTTCTCGAATAATCATCAATAATAGTCAGCATATAACTTGCACCACCTAATGACTTCTTGCGAGATGGTCCCCATAAATCAGAATGCACATAATCAAAAATACCTTCAGTTGTATGGGTCGAAGTATTGAACTTCACCCTCTTGTGCTTGCTGAAGATACAGTGCTCACAAAATTTCAATTTACCAGGTTCATATCCATCAAGAAGACCTCTCTTATTTAACTCTGCTAAACCAAGTTCACTCATATGTCCAAGACGCATATGCCAAAGGTTAGCAGCATCACAATCAGAATTCTTTGAAACAACTGGAGTAGCGTTACCTGAAACAGTAGAACCTCGAAGGTAATAAAGACCATTGGTCGAACTTAAGTCACCTTTCATCACAACAAGGGAACCTTTGGTGACCTTCAAAACACTATCTCCACCTGAATATTTGTACCCATTTGCATCAAGGGCACTCATAGAAATAAGATTTCTCTTCATCTTCGGAATATACCGAACATCTGTCAAAGTTCTGATTATGCCATCAAACATCTTGATTCGAATAGAACCTATGCCTTCAATCTTGCATGGTGAATTATCAAAACCCAAAACGGAACCAGCAGAAGTAGTGGAATCAAAAGTATTAAACCAATCTCTATGTGGACACATATGAAAAGTGCATGCAGTGTCAAGTACCCACTCATCATTGGTCTCAGCACATCCAGCAATAACGACAAGAGCATCATCGGAACTATCATCACGAGCAACGTTAGCAGAATTGTCACCTTGTTTGTTACATTTCCTCTTTTCCTTGTTCTGCAACTTGAAACACTCAGAGATGTCATGCCCGTCTCTCCTGCAATATCTGCAATACTTCTTGTCTCTGGATTGCGACCGGCCCCTGTAGCCGTTCTTACTTTTGCCTCTATTTCCATTATTGGAGTTCTTCTCCTTTGTCCTGCCACAAAAAAATAATCCCTCGGCTTGGGATGAACTTGAACCATCATGAGGCACCATTAATTTCATCTTCTCCTTAGAGTTCAAAGCTTCATAAACTTCATTAAGTGTGAGAGTATCACGACTATATAATATGGTGTCTCTAAAATTGGTATAAGAACTTGGCAGTGAACAAAGTAACATTAAAGCAGTATCTTCTTCTTCATACTTAACCTCCATTACAGCTAGATCAGATATGATCTCTTTAAATTCTGAAATATGATTCAAAACATTACCTCCCTAGGGTAACCTGTGCAGGAATAATTTTTGCTTCAGATGCATCTTGCTGGTGAGATCTTTAGTCATGCAAATCCCTTCCAGCTTTAACCATAGAGCGGCGGCAGTTTTCTCGCTCAAAACTTCCTGCAAAATATTATTATGCAAATGGAGTTGAATTTGTGGCAAAGCCTTACGATCAATTCTTTTCTCCTCGGCAGTCCAGTCCTCAATTCGGTTCTTCCCAAAACTATCCAGTGCTACATCATAGTCGGCATGTGCCAACAACGCTCGCATCTTGACTTGCCATATAGTAAACCTTGTGTCACGGTCCAGCAGCGGAAAATTATACTTCATAGAAGCCATGAGTAGATTAAATCTGTGTACACAAAGTAGTACAAGGCAGTAGAAAAATTCTTGACATAATTTAATATGCGAACAAAAGAACAGAGTAAATAGCACCTGATGGTCTGAGCACGTAGCAATCGGGAGCAGAATCTGATCTTGGCTTCACGTGGAGCAAGTACTAGTTGGCTGATCTACTAGTACTAATACTCAAAGCAACAGAGTAGCGATCGATTGAAAAGTCGCATAGCAGGCTAGCAACTCGGCGGATCGGCTCCTCTTCGGGACTTGAACCAAACGATTTAACAGCTCACGGGCAGGGTAGTGCCTGTACGTGCAACGGCAGCGGCGACTCGGTGGATCGGACGAATGTAGCTGCGCGCAACAGCTTTTGGAGCAGAATCAATCTGTGATGTCCTGTCGGTCTCGGCTAGAAATCGATCGGACGGATCGACGGACGCGTGCGGCGACGCACAGACAGAACCCTAATCACTCGTCTCAAATCTTGTATCTGAACCTCAGCTCTGTATACCACTAGTTAGATAATAACGAGATAAAATGAGACACGAGAGACATGGATTTTTACGTGGAAACCCTTGCAGGAGAAAACCACGGACGCACGAAGGCGCAATCATTATGAGGAGGAGTATTACAAGCACGAGACGACAGACCGTCTGAAGTGCGACTATATGGGGTATATAAGAGGGCAATACATGAGAGTCCTTGGAGGACAAGTAAACGAGTTGTACTCGTATGCGTCGACATCAACGCAAAGGCCCACACCGTTTGTACTACGTCTAGTCCAACACGGTACTAGAATTTAGATCATAATTTAACACTTTCATGAGCACAACAGTACATGTGTAATAAAAATGTTCCTTGAACACTCGCCCAAATGTGTGTCGTTTGTAATCAGAAGGAGAACATCAGTGGATCAAGGTTTACTGAACAAAACCAGCCAACTAACAGGGTCAGACTTAAGAATTTCAGAGCTGTCACAAGATTCAGAGAAATAGACTTGCAAATTGGGAGAACTTAAAAGCACTTGTAGTTTCTAATTGATTCGTGTTGGTTACTCCCTACTCCTAAAATGTATATGAATTCGCTCTGTCCATTTCTCTGCCTTATTTGAGCTAGGAGCCTAGGAGCATTTTGGAACATGCTGTAGATTTCAACTAGAATAAGTAGAAGCAGATGCATTACAAAGAGAATCTGAACATCAGTATGGAATACAATGAGTTGTTCTGCTGTAGAACAAGAAGGTTTGCAATATCAAAACATTTTGAAGGTAAAATTAACTCAAGATAAGGGGATTCTGATTGTACTAATTTGGAAAGATACAACAGATATGCTTTTTTTTCCTTTCAGAACATTTCTGCTCATGATCGGGCTGGCTGTCTTTGTTGGGATTATCTCATTTCACCTGGGACCTGATAGATCTGAGGCTACAGGTGGACCAGAGGATTTCACATTTCCAGCAATATAGAAATTTGCTTCATTTGTTGCAACAAAGTTATGATCTATATTGCTCTCAGCATCCATGCTACCTTCCAAGACTTTGACTACCTCTGACATTTTAGGCCTTCTTTGGAAGTCAATCTGCAAACACCACATGGCGAGCTTCATCATCTGAATTATGTCTTGCTCATGTGCTTGCATGTCGTTACTGCTCTTGTCCATCAAGTCTACCAAGTAACCGTTCTTCACCTTTTCTTCCAGTAGAGTAATAAGATGGATGCTCTCTTCAGACTAGGAAGTGTCGAGGTTCTTTCTTCCACTGATGATTTCCATGACCACAATGCCAAAGCTATAAACGTCAGCCTTCTCTATGATTTGTGATGTCAACCATTCAGGAGCTAAGTATCCAGGTGTCCCTCTCATTCTAGTAACCACTTGGCTCATATCCCTATCAATGAGCTTACATAGGCCAAAATCAGAAATTTTGGCATTGAAGTTGTCATCTATGAGGATGTTTTGTGGCTTGACATCCAAATGAGCAATTCTCTTCACGCATTCCTCATGAAGATAAGAGAGACCCTTAGCTATGTTAGTGATTATCTTGCATCGTGTGCTCCAATCTAGAGGAGGAGCATCATCGTCAGGTCGACAATAGATCCACCTATCCAAGGATCCTTTGGGCATATACTCGTATACCAAGAGCCTGTGGGATTTCTCAGCACAGAAAGCAAACAGCCTCACTAGATTGATATGATGAATGCTGCCTATTGTTTGAACCTCTGCCAAAAATTCTCTGTTTCCCTGACCAGCTCGATCCAAACATTTTACTGCAACCCTTTCCTCACCTAGCTGTCCCTTGAAAACAGACCCAAATCCTCCTTCCCCAAGCTTGCCTTTGAATTGCTCGGTCGCTACTTCTAACTATTGAAACGTGAACCTCATTGGTGTTCCTTGTAGCTTACCAAACTCTGCCTCCTCTTCCTCCATCTCATGGCGTCGTCGTGTCCTTCTTTGATGTATGACGAAAAGGATGAATGCGACAATGAAAATGAAACTGACTATGGAAGCTACAATTGCAATCGGAACAACTATGTCTACTTTTCTGGATGAGGGTCCTGTGCTTGATGGCCCAATAGCAGTTGAAGCAGGACTTGGAGCCGGCGAAGAGGGTAGATCGATTGGTGGGCAGAAGACTACCATGTAGTTGGTATCTCTCGGACAACTGAATGCAGCTTGCGAGGGAGAATATTCAGAGAAACTTATTGCCTCCGGGCACATCTGCACAAAATAGGCCGAGTATTTATCGGGTAAACATCCGTCCCCAGAGCAGCAGTACAAATAGGACTGATTCGTGAACACTTCACATGCGCTGTTGCAGCCTCCGGGCACCTTGAGCTCGATCGGACATTGCGATGTGATGTTGGCAGCACAGCGCGGCCCCTTGCTGCACCCTGATCTTTTTTTCCACTCGACTGGCACTGGCAGGATCTCCATGGGTAGAGTAAATTGCTCAAAGCCACCACATTTGCGGCTAGAGTACTCCAAAACCACCGCTTTTGCCAAAAATCACAAAAAACCACCGACTCTGCGGCAAGTGAGTAACAAATCGCACTAATTTGAAACTGAGACGCGTCTAACAGCGGACCTGACGTGTTGGCCCCACATGTCAGGCTAATTTGGCATGCCTAGATGGATAATATGCTGACGTGGCAAAGGGCCCACATGTCAGCCCCACACCTCCGTCTTCCTCCTCACATCTCTCTTCCCTCTCTCCCTCTTCCTATCCGCCGGCGGCTTGAGCTCGATGCTGCTGCAGGACGGCGGAGCTAGGGGGCGCTCCTCGACGACTGGCGGCGGCGGACGCGGCCGTACCCAACTGCGAGATGCTGGCGAGCGGCTCGGGTGGAGCATCTCCTCGCGCGGGATGATGTCGCGCAGGACGGCTCCTGGAGCGGCGGTGACTTGGACTCCGACGATGTGGGGAACAGCCGGATCCCGAGAGTAGGGAGGCGGGGGAGGTCGATGGCGAGGCGGGAGCCTGCCGCCAGAGTCGCCCGCAGCATGGCCGTACGCGGACGAATCGATCTGCCCTGGCCAGCAGCAGGTCGACGCCGCGGCTCCCGATTCGTTCGATCCGCTTGCTTCTGTGTCCCTTTTCTGCCTGCAACAATCGATCCGCCACCACGTGACGCTGCAGGGAGGCGGTGCACGGCACTGCCGGAGGAGGGCACGAGTTGCCGTGCCCGGCGTCGACCATCGGGTCTTGGTGGGCGGCCATGGCGTGGGCGAGTGGCGGCGTCGAGGCTCGCCGCGCGCAGAGGAGGGGCGGAGCTCGTCAGGGTGCAGACGGAGGGGCAGCATCGCCGGAGAAGAGCTGGACCGACGGAGTAGGTGTTGTGCGTGCACACGAAGTACTCGACGAAATGCCAGAGCCTAGTCACCTCTCTACTATTTATTCTTTGCCAAGTCAGCCTGACATGTGGGCCAGGCATGTCAGTTTTTCACTTAGTCGCGGCTCACAGCACAGCACGTTTAGTGCTTTTTGTTACTCACTTGGCGAGGAAGTGATGGTTTTTTGAAATTTTTGACAAAAGTGATGGTTTTGCAGTATTCGTGCCACAAATGTGGTGGCTTTCAGCAATTTACTCTCATGGGTACATTAAATCCGTAGAAGAGGGAAATATAGAAAAAAGTGTTGGCGTAAAGATGGAGGAGTTCGAAATTAGCAGTCGTGGTGGGCAGCTGACCATACCTCTTGCAAGTGAGCATGCCGTCGCAGTCGCTTGTCTGGCACGACCCGTTGCCTCCGCTATCAAATGAGCAGCGTGTTCGTGCCCAAATGTTGTGGTGGTGGAAGAATCGGGCACCTTGAGGGTCCATGTCTTCCCTGGGTCCAGCGGCATGCCGCCGCCCACCGGTACAGCGGCCGGCCACACGGTGTAGGAACATTGATTGGTGATGTTCAACGTGATGGTGGTGACAACATGCAGCAGGGGGAGAAGCAGGGGGAGGAGCAGGTGGAGGAGAGTCACAAAGGTAACCGTAGCTGCCATTTGTTGAAGCTAAACCGGATAAATGAGTGTGCAACAGGACTTGTTTCAGAGGAAATGATAGAACTGAGAGGAACAAAGATCTGTTGTATCAGTGTGGCTATGCTCCTAAAGATTTGTGGGCTGGAAATGTTCAACAGTCTGCGCTCAACTGCCGTCCCCGAAACTATCAAGCCGGCTGTATAACATAGTCCTGGGCCTGGCAACTACTCAATTGATGTATGTTTTTTTTTTGTCGTGACAGTGAGATCGCCTGCAGGGCAGCAATGCAAAAAGAGACAAATAATACCATCTGGAGTGGAGATCAGTTTTGGGACCGGCGAGCTGAGCTGGTCTGTGGCAGCTGCAGAACTGGATGTCTTTTGACTTTGAGTGGCCAATCATGCCGTCAACTGTGGGAGTTTTCGGCCTCTCATTTCCAAAGTCATCAATCTTGATGATCTCAAGTTGTCATGCTAGTCGAGCTTTAAAGTGAAGAAGAAATTATTAAGGAATCGAGTTGAGGGTACCAAAAATAAGAAAAAGAGAAAATGTACACATCACCAGTCGATCTAAGCGTGAGGGTGCCATTTGTCCTATGAATTGCTTTCGTTGATCAAGTTATTAAACTGGATCGAAGTTGCAGTAGAATAAAAGAACTGATCCAGGGAGCTAGAGACAACGACATATAGCAATATAGTGGGACTTAGACAAGGCCGGCCTTGCTCCTCGGAGGCTGGGACCTGTTCAATTACTGGCTTCATTTCTTTTCAATTTCATGTGTATTAGTGGCTGGGGCGTGCTATTGGCACGCCTCCTCAGCGTTCATATGCATATTTATCTTACTTATGCACCTCCGCATGTCTAGATTGATCTTTGATGGTACTTATGTACAACAAAAATGATTCGACAAATGTCTTCTTCAACAATTGACTCTCCAAGACAATCTTAGCAGAGGTAGATTTATAAAACTTGCAGTCGACTATTTAATATGTCTCTAACGTATCTATAATTTTTGATTATTTCATGTTATTATTATATTATCAATCTTGGATGTTTTATATGCATTAATATGTTGTTTTATATTTTTTTGGGACTAACCTATTCACCTACTGCCCAATGTCAGTTGCTATTTTTTCCTGGACCAGAAAACAAACACGAAGCTCCGGGAAGAGGCCAGAAGACCCACGAGGGGGCAACAAGCCCCGAGGGGCGGCCAACACCCCCTTGGCAAAAAAAAAATGAAACTCTATGGGCACTAGCACCCACGGTTTTCTTGATATAGAAGAAGCATCCCTCATGAGAATTCCAGAAATTCGTCCCCGACGTGGATCGAACTCTGGTCGTTAGGTTTACAATCATGCGCCCCCAACCACTGGGCTATGCCCCCCTTGGCTTGTGGGCTCCCCGTGGCTCTCCTAACCCTAATCTCAGCTCTATAAATACCCAAATATTTGCCTTACGTCAAAGTGCATAAAAAAATACTTTTCCGCCGCCGTAAACTTCTGTTCTCCTGAGATCTTATCTTTGAGCCTTTTCTGGCACTCCACCAGAGGGGAATTCGATCATAGAGGGCTTCTACATCAACCTTGCTGACCTTCTGATGATGTGTGAGTAGTTTACCATAGACCTTGGCAAAGGTAGGGGCGAGTTTCTTGCCTGCGGTAGCTGACAGCTTATTAGGAAGAGGATGATTTTATGTGTTGACCCCATATCTTTTCAGAAAAACAGCCTAAAACACTGTACAATTACTTGCGTCGTTGAGAAAAAATAAATCGGAAAACTAGCAGTGACCTCAATGATTTTTGTGGCTGGCTTGGCCACTCAGCATACTACAAGCGGTTTGGTTCAGGAAGGCGTCCACGTTCAGCTAGCCCGACAGCGACAGGAATCCTCCGGCGTGCTTCACCATAACCGAGCTGACAACCTCTTGACAGTAAAATGTGGGTATCAAATTCAGATTAGATGCTGGATGATGCTAAATCAGTTACAGTTCAGAGATTACTAACTACTCCCTATAAGACGTTTTTTGACACTATGACAGAATGTACACATGTAATTACCATAAGATACATTACGTACAACCTCACAAATAGATGATATTGTAGTTAACATAGATGTAGATTATTTTCCTCTGAAAATTGTTGATCAGCAAGAGCGATGTGCCAACAACAACAGATTGTCAACTTTATGTATACATACAACAAAGATAACTTCCCTGAACAGGTTTCTTTTTCTTTTCGGTTTTTCCTTTTTCCTTTCTGTTTTATTTTTCTTTCTTCTTCTTTTGTTCTTTTTCATTTTTTTTTCTTATTTTTATTTTTCGTTTTCAGTTTGCACACATCTTTCAAATCCGTGAACATTTTTTGAGTTCATTAACATTTTTCAGATAGATGACATTTTTTTAAATTGTGGACATCTTTTAAATACCTTAATATTTTTTTTACAAATTTGTGAGTATTTACCAAATTGATGAAAAAAATCATAATTTCGTAATTTTTTAGTTTTTAAAAATTTTGTGAAATTTCTTTTCGAATTCATGAACATTTTTGTGTTCGTCCAATTCAAAAAATATTCATCTAATATAAAAAATGTTCATCTAAGTCTAATTTATTTCATCAGATTTAAAAAATATTCATCAAGATTCAAAATGTGTTCATCAAATGAAAAAAGGTTCACCAAATTCCAAATTTGTTCACCGACTTTCACAAAATGTTCATTAAATTCAAATTTTGTTCAACCATTTGTCAAAGAAATTAAATACTAATTTTGTTCATCAAGTTCAAAAAATGTTCATCAAATTCAAAATTTGTTCATCAAATACAAAAATAGTTACTCGTTATTATGCTTATAATTTTTTTCATCAAAATAAAAAGATGTTCTATAAAACGCAAATTATTTTCATTCTTTTGAAAGAATGAACATTTTTCGATTCAAGAAATGTTTTTGAATTCGGTGAACATTTTTTGAATCCTGAGCATTAATCATTTCCTAACATTTTTTTAAATCATGAACAGTTTTTTAATTCACGAATATTTCAAGATTTGTAACTTTTCCGAAATCCCGAATTACTTTTTTTTAAAAGGTTAAAATTGAAAAAAGTCAAAAAAGGGAAACCTAGGCTTTTTTTCTTAGAATGCCAACCCTTTATTTGATCAAGGTGCTTCCCGCTTTCAGGCCCCGCACATGGGCAGGTCCACTCGGGTGCGCGGGGGAGCGGGATGCGCGCTCCCTGGTTCCCTGGCGCCTACAGGCCCAAATAGGCGAAATCACTAGTTAAGGAGTACTCCTTGCGGAGATTACTCCAACTTCTTCAGGTTGCGACAAGTGGCGCTCTGCATGTGAGCCACTTGTCGCAACCTGGGAGTTTTCCCTTTTTTCGTAGATTCGTTTATTCAAAACGTTTTATCTCTTAAACTGTGCGTCCAAATCTCGAACCGCTTTCGTCGTTGGATTCCTCGCGTCGAGATCTTCAAAACTAGATCCCATATTGATAGGTTTTGACGAACTTTTTTTCATGAAAAAACCGGACGGAAAAACCGAACCGGGAACACGGTTTTTGTCCTTTCCGAAAAAGGCACGCACGTGCCTCTGACGAAATCACAACCGTGCCTCTCGCGGAAGCAAAACCGTGCCTCTCGCGAAAAAAAAACAGAAAACACATTTTTTCCCTTTTCAAAAAGGCACGCCCGTGCCTCTCGCGAAAAGTACAACCGTGCCTCTCGCGGAAGCAAAAT
>NC_057801.1:200138022-200140209 GCF_018294505.1 Triticum aestivum | reverse complement strand
AGAGGCACGCCCGTGCCTCTCGCGAAAGCACAACCGTGCCTCTCGCGGAAGCAAAACCGTACCTCTCGCAAAAAAAAACCAGAAAACGCGTTTTTTCCTTTCCAAAAGCTATCCACGAGTCCATATTCCAGAGCCCCCAGGCGACATACAATTTCATTACCAGATTCATGGGAGATCTGAACATCATAAAAGGCAGGGAGATCACTCGGGCAGCTCACAGTGGAGGTGCAGTGCCGGCTCAGCGGGGGCCAAAGAGACCACCTGTGGGTTTCTTCAAGATACATGTTGACGCGGGAGTGATGACCAGAAGGGGAGGATCAGCAGCAGCAGTATGTAGAGATGAAGGGGGCAACTATATGGGCAGCTCCGCTTTAGTTCTGGAAGGAGTAGTGGATCCGTCCACTCTCGAGGCTATAGCATGCAGGGAAGCTTTGTCACTGGCAGATGACCTGGGCATTCAAAATTTCATTGTCGCATCGGACTGCAAGCAAGTCATATCGGACATCAACAGAAACTCGCACGGGTTGTATGGAGCGATCATCACAGAGATACAACTTAGATCATCTGTTTTTCATTGTAATTTTTTTTTGAGAGTCGTGCTGTTAACCATGAAGCACATAGCTTAGCCAAGTTTCCGCTCTCTAGAGGTCCGGGACGCCATGTTTGGCTTGGCGTGTCTCACGACCAGAGATGTATCCCACATCATGTGGACTTTCATGAATAAATTTGACTTTACCCCTCAAAAAAAGGTGAATTACCATGTGATAGGACCTTCTGAATGCTGAATGACTGACGAGGAGTCATTACAGCTTCAGTATGGCTGCCTGTGGTCCAGTCATCGTCAGAAGTAATCAACCAGACATTAGGGAAATGCTTTCAAACAAAAACATATTCAGCTATTAGTCTTATTTAGCATTAGTCATGCGCAGCTGGAATGTTGTCCATTCTAACTTCTAATATGCAGGCAGTAGAAAACAGGGGAAATACCAAATGCATCTCCCCACATAATCTGCACTGATTGTGTGAGAAAAACCTGGGGAATATGTTCTGCAGAGAAGGGTGTGAGAAAGTAGTACAGTTATAAGTAGACATTTTTGAAAAAGAATCACATCAGCTTTAGTTTTTCCCTCTGCAAAACACGCCTTGCTACCTGTTATTATCTGGTACCCCCCACCTCGTAATCAAAATATAAGATGGCTTGACGGCAACTAGCTAAGTCTCTTTGTCAGCAACATCAGTCAAGTAGATATACTAGTAGTTGGCATGTAATTACCCAAAAAGGGTTTTCCCCCGCTTTGTATTTCGAAGCAAACCACCATTGTACACAACGCAATGCTGGACGAGCAGCACATCAAGCCAAAAAAGAAAAAGAAAAAGAAG
Source organism: Triticum aestivum (assembly GCF_018294505.1). Classification (NCBI taxonomy): domain Eukaryota; kingdom Viridiplantae; phylum Streptophyta; class Magnoliopsida; order Poales; family Poaceae; genus Triticum; species Triticum aestivum. The sequence goes on along the minus strand of NC_057801.1, from coordinate 200,138,829 downwards.
AAGAAATTAATGCCAACAATGACAGCTCGACAAAGCGCTGAAGACCCGCGACCATTGCGCCCTCCGGAAACAAACCACCACAGCCCGAGGCTCCGATCTACCGCGAACTAAGCAGCACCTCCAAGAAGGGATGCGACGCTGACGACGCTGCTGCCCGGACAAGTCCTAGGGTTTCCCCAGTACGCGGAGGGAGGTAGGGAATATCTACTACCGACACCCTCCAAGAAGGGATAGTGGCACCCGCCGGTGTCACCGCATCGGAGTCGGACGAACCGGCAAGGATTTCTCCCGCACGCCAAACCCCACCGGCCAACCGGAGCCGACCAGCCAAACCACCTCCCAACACCATGCGCCATCACGGTTGCACCGCCACCAACGCCGTCTCACTGCGAGCACCACCACGAGGCCAAGAAGACCGGAGAGAAGATCCAAGCGACGGGAGCAGCAGCACCAAGGCCGAGGGAACCACCTCCACCGCCGTCGTGCGGGAGGCCCGCGACTCCGGCACCGTCGCGGTAGCCGTCCGGACACGGCAGCGGGGCATACCAGGCCACCCCTGACATGTCCAGGTCTGAAACGGGCCCGCTAAGCCCCGCCGGCCACGCTGCAGCAGGCTGGCGTCGGCGCCGCCAGCACCCCGCCGTTCATCGCCGCTCCCCCGCCTCCTGGGAGTCACGCCACAGACCCGTCCCGCCGCCGGCCCGCCCAGGCCCAGATGGGGCCCGAAGGGCCCAGAACTGTGTTGAGGCCGTGCTGCTGCGCCACCCCGCCGCCAACGACGGCGCCGCCGCCCGCCCACGCCGCAAC
>NC_057801.1:200130931-200137605 GCF_018294505.1 Triticum aestivum | reverse complement strand
CGCGCGGCCGGTCGCCCGCGGAGCTGACGCGGTCGCGAGAGGGGGGGGGTGCGATTCTTCCGGTAGTACTCTTCTCTCGTTGGCATGTAATTACCCTCCTTGGGGTATTTTTTTTTACTTTGCCACGACAATGCTCTGCTTTCAAGGCCTTAACTGTCTTGTTTGTGCTTGCAGTTCTTGATGCAGAGCAGGTTGAGGGGCGGCATCATTTGCCTGATATGAAATAATGTAACTATGCTGCTACCCAAGGCCTGGGAACATTTGTGTGAAAACATGTAGTAGCAAGATTCGAGTGTTCAGTCATTTGGATCAGCAAGATTGTAGGGCACACCACCATTGGTCAAACAGATGCAGATTTGATCTAGTTCTCGTCCATGCAAGTCACATTTTGACTCGGCTTTGAAGGTCAGCAAAATAAACATGCAGAATTTGCCTAGTATTGCTACTTTAATTTGTACTCCCTCTGTAAACTAATATAAGAGCGTTTAGATTACTAAAATAGTGATCTAAATACTCTTATATTAGTTTACGGAGGGAGTAGAAATTTTTACAGCAATTTCCTGGATTTCAATTAGTTCGGACCAGATAACGATGTCATTTAGTGCAGTAGTTATTTATGTCAGCCCCACACTTCAGTAATTTCTGTGTTCATGTCAAGGACAAAAAAAGAGCACCAGCAGATCAGGACCACATTAAATTGACAGCCATGACATGCTTTTTCAAACTACATCTGAGAGTAATACACAAAAATATACATATTGTCTAGGTGATACTCTGGGCTGAAACTCCCTCTCCTGGCTTTAGAGAAGAACTGACAAGCACAACTGTGAACTGACACGCATGTGGGTGGCTATGCCTATATGTGTTTGCAGTTAATCAGCTCCTTAATCCCATTGACCCCACCCGCCTCCGCCATTGACCGCACAAGATTCGCCTCCCATCCCCTCTGTCAGCTCCTAGCTCTGTATTCTGCAGCTGTTCTAATATTCAGTTACTGTAGCGCACCAGTTCAGCGACAGTCAAGAAGATCCAACGGTCGAGATGGACGCGCTACGCATGGAGGATGGATACTGGGCGCCAGAAGATCGCTGTACTTCGTCAGCTACGTGGCCGCCCCTGTTTTTACCCCGTCCTTCTTACTTCGCTTTCCAGCTGTGATCAACTTCTTATAGCGCCTGCGTGCGCGAAGGAACTCATTCTTTCTTGTAAAGCAAAACCTGTAACGCTTCGTTTGGATGTCTCCAATGGAGAGTTCGGTATTGAATTGGTTTGAATTCCAAATCAGTGAAGAAACTGAAATGGGACCAATACAAATTCACATGTTTGGTTGTCCAGCGAATTGGCCCTTGAAATGCCTCTGAGATTTCAGTACAGAATCTTGTTTGGATGACAAACTCTGAAATTGCATAGCTACATTACCACGTTATACCTTGTTCCACATCACTCAAAAATCATATGAATGAATATATAACAATGAAATAATTAAATATTCTAGAAATGCATCAGGAAACGCAAATGGTCATACAATGACAACAATATATTTTTACGATAACATAACACAAAATTTGAAACAATAACAAATAGCACGTACTCTCAAATATGGTCTCGTACATGACATAAATGACAACAATTTAAAAGATAGGTTCAAATGCTTGACATAAACAGTGTGTGGCAGTACATACGTAGTTCCAAGTTCAACAAGGTAGTACATACAAAGTCCAAGTTCAACATGACATAAAATAGATGGTTCGAAGTTCAACAGCACATAAAAGCATCGATCTTCAAGGCAACATAAGCAGCCATGTCTTCCTCATGGTAATGGGCAGCTCCTTCAGAGCTTGAAATAGGCGATCATTGAGTACCAACTTCCCGTAACATCGAAGCATATCTTGCTCAGCTAAATCAGGTATCGACCTAAGTGAATCAAGTATTTCAGCGGGTGTGGTAACCTTTGGTAGTGGAATGGGCTCAGTTGTCTTGAAAGCATCAACTAAGTCCTTCATATCCCAAGCATGCAAAGAATAGCATCACCTGTTTGCTGCCTCTTTGGCGCTACTTCTGGAGAGACTTCAGCCGGTTCTTCTAATGGCTCTGCAGCAATCTCAGCACCTGTCTTCGCACCCTCGCCATTAGCATGATCTTTTGAATATACGATACATATGGGCTCCCAGTTCTTGATTACTTTGGTCTTGTAAGACTTTATCTCCTTGCATGCCTTGTTAGCCTACACAATAAACACAAACTAGTAAAGCTACTACCTTCTTATTCTACATATGCAAACTATATACAGAATGTGTACTCATGATGCATGCATGGTTACCTCCATATATTTAGCCCAAACATCATCACTATCCATTGATAGCCTATTATTGGTCCAATCCGAGCCGAAACCACTTTGAGAAAGGATCTTGCTAACGACCTCATACTGATGATCCAAAGTCCTCATCCTTCCACTTATGTTATCCTTTGTGATATCCTTATTGCACTTCACTAGTAGAAAAAGGACCTTATGTGAGATACATTAGTCCCGGTTTAATTTTGGCCCGGTACTAATGATATCATTAATACCGGTTCGAACGGCTATAAGTGCCGGTTCGTATTGAACCTTTAGTACCGGTTCGTGCCACGAACTGGTACTAAAGGGGTGGTGGCAGGCTGGCGTCAGGCCGGGGCCCCACGAGCCCCTTTAGTCCCGGTTTGTGGCACAAACCGGTACTAAAGGGCCAACCTTTAAGAACACAAAAAAGATATGACAGATATGGCTTCTACTGTATCACCCAGACGTTCACACATGTATCTCCCAGTGTGTTGTAGCACCCAATTAACGTATCATGTTTGTTAGTAGTTCTAACATGTTAGACTTAGCTGAACTTTATTGTACCTAATATTCTCTTTGGCACTTAATTCACATCACACTTTAAGTTCTGCTCGAAGGGTCATCTGAATTGATGACAATGGTAAAGCTCATGTGTGTCGAGTACCCCATGTCTAAATTTATTCAGAAGTGTTCACAATATTACGGCCTCACATGATCTGGATAACTTGGAAATAGAAAAAAACATGGTTGCCGTCTCATATGCTTTTAGTTCATTTACTAATCATATTGAGAAAATAAATTTAATTTCTTTAGAATAAATTTAAGAACACAAAACAAAGTTGGTTGAGAAGACTTGGATGAATACACTATATTTCAAATATTATTAATAGCTTCAAGTATTTATGATTTTTGAAAAAAAATTAGCCCGTGCAACAGCACGGGTTGACGACTAGTTAATAAGAATTATTGAGCGAAGAAAACACCAAAACGGGCCCACACCCTGGCCAGGAGGGTGGGGGCGCGCCCACCCCTACTGGGTGCGCCCCTGTCTCCTAGGCCCCCTGGTGGCCCTCCGGTGCCCATCTTCTTCTATATGAAGGCTTTTAACCTGGAAAAAAATCTAAGGCAAGATAACGAGACGAAACTCCGCCGCCACGAGGCGGAACCTTGGCGGAACCAATCTAGGGCTCAGGCAGAGCTGTTCTGCCGGGAAACTTCCCTTCGGGAGGGGGAAATCATCACCATCGTCACCACCAACGATCCTCTCATCGGGAGGGGGTCAATCTCCATCAACATCTTCACCAACATCATCTCCTCTCAAAACCCTAGTTCATCTCTTGTATCCAATCTTGTATCAAAACCACAAATTGGTACCTGTGGGTTGCTAATAGTGTTGATTACTCCTTGTAGTTGATGCTAATTGGTTTACTTGGTGGAAGATCATATGTTTAGATCCTTAATGCATATTATTACTCCTCTGGTTATGAACATGAATTGGCTTTGTGAGTAGTTACGTTTGTTCCTGAGGACATGGGTGAAGTCTTGCTATTAGTACTAAAGGGCCAACCTTTAGTACCGGGCCACGAACCGGCACTAAAGGGGTCTAACCTATAGTCTCGGTTGGAGACACAAACCAGGAATATAGGGCAATTTTCAAACTTGAAAAAATCATAACTAAATCATCCTAATTCAGAAAAATACATATAATATATCAAAAATTGTAGAACAAAAAGATTGATCCGCTGAAACGGTCAGGCTTTGAGGTAGCCACCTGACCCTGTGCGATGGTGATGCTCCTTCTTTGCAGCATTTATCTTGTTTGTCGCTGACATCTTCTTACTACACTCCGATGTCTTGTTGGCCACAAATGCATCCCATTGATCTCTGAGCTTCTCAACTCGGCCGACGAATTCTGGTCTCTTTTTTTTGTCGACAAATTTGCTTTCAGCTCATTCTTCCACCTCCTGAATAGATCTGCCATCTTCTTGAATGCAAAGGACTTGACCATTGGCTCCATAATTGGATTCTCCGGATTCTCCTCTTCTGGTAGGGTGAAGTTTACCTTCAGCGCTCTCCAAAGATCATCTTTCGGTCTATCTTCAACAAAAGAAACTTGAAGCTCTTCATCCTTAGGCTGATTCCATAGCTCGATGCTGATCGGGATCATGTCCCTAACAAGAATCCCGCACTGAGCAGTAAATGCCTCCTTGGTCCGGAGGGGTTCAGTCGGTTGGCCATCGCGCGCGATTGTTGTGATCGTGAAACTTTCATCTGAGCGCAACTTTTTCTTCGGGCCTCATCTCTTTACCGACGTTGTGCTCGATTCGGAGGGCTAGAAATAAGAAGAAAGATGAGAGTTAATATGTGTAGATACCAAAACAATGAATGCATCAATTAGCTAGTCAGCACAGGCTTAATTAATATATATACCTGGCCGGACTCTGTTCGGTCACCGGAGCCGTCATCAGGGCCTCCTTCTTGCACCAGCATTCGATCACCGGAGCCATCATAATCATGTCCTTTCTCCTCCGTTGTTCGATAACCGTGGCCTGCTTCTTCACCCTCTCCTTCCAGACCATCGGTTTCGTTGAGATACGACATGACATCAGCTTCGGCTATGATTATGTCCCCCAACACCCGTTCTGCTTCCTCGTCTCGGTCGTGCTCCATAGTTTCTGCAAATATTACAACATGGCAATTATTATACAAACATGACAGATGGATATATTAGTTGCAAATGCAGACCTAGCTATAGCTATTCACAACAAGGAATTATATTAATTAATGGCCTCGACGGTTCTGTAGGGTTTGGAGTGGCCTCGGCAACGCTTAAAGGGTTCGGGGTGGCCTCGACGGCAACAGTCTTTTAACTTGGTAAAGGAGGGGGTATATCGACAACGACGACATACATACATGGAAAAAAATGTTATCGGGGAGGGGGTATATCTACCCCCCTCATGTTGAAGTTATTGGGGAGGGGGTAACGACCTCCCCCCTCATGTTGAATATATGTTGAATTCCCGAGAGAGTTAGGAACCGGAGGGGACTCCTCCCCCCTCATGTCTGATGAGTTTTTACTCCCTCTCTCCCATGAAACATTCATAGAACAAACTTAATACGAGTTTTAACAGAAAACATTTATCGAACAAAATTACAACAGAAAAAATTGACCAAGTTTTCATATATCATCATCATCTACTACAAAAAAATTGACATATTCTTTGCATATTCGACAATAATATCACCAAAAAGATTCTATGAAGTTAACATTAAAAATTCTCACTTTTGCATATTCCTAGAACCCTCGAACCCTCGACCCTCGGCCATAGAACCCTCGAACCCTCGACCCTAGAACCCTAGAACCGTCGAACCCTCGACCCCTCGACCCTCAAACCCTCGAACCCTCGACGACCCTCGAACCCTCAACCCCCTCCCCCCTCTCATGTCGAAGTTATCGGGGAGGGGTATATCAACCCCCCCTCCCATGTCGAAGTTATCGGGGAGGTGGTATATCGAGAAAGACATACCCAATAAAAAATAAGAAGAGGAAGAAGAATAAAAAACAAGAGGAGAAGAAGAAAGGAATAGAGAGAGGAGAAATCGAAGAAAAAAAGAGGAGAAGAAGAAAGGAATAGAGGTGAAGAAGAAAAAATAGACTAATTTTTTTTCTTCTCTTCTTCTCCTTTTTTTTCTTTTTGCTCTTCTTATTTATTTCTCCTCTTCTTCCTCTCCTCTTATTCTCCTTTCTTCCTCTCCTTCTTCCTCTCCTTCTTCCTCTTCTTATTATTTTCATTTTTCTTCTCCTTCTTTTTCTTCTTCTTCCTTCTTCCTTCTTCCTAGCTAGATATATAAAAGTTTTCTAAAAATGTAACTTTTGCATATATAAAACTTTTTCTTCTTCTTCCTTCTTCATTCTCTTCCTTCTTCCTAAATATATAAAACTTTTCTAAAAATGAAACTAACCCAAAATGCACTAAATCAGAGAACATACATAGATAAAACTTTTCTAAAAATCTAACTTTTGCATATATGAACATATATACACAAAGAACATACATACATATAAATAAAAAATTAGTACATATATGAAAAAACATCATATGAAAAAACATCATATGCACAAAAAAACATCATATGATCATATGAACAAAAAAACATCATATGAACATCATATGAACAAAACAACGTCAAAGAAAGGTCGCCGGACCGTAGCGTGGGGTGGTGCGGCGACGACGTCGATCGGGGCAGGGGCGGCGTGGGGAGGTGAAGGCATCAGGGCTGCAAGGGGCGGCGGCGCCATCTGGGTGGCGCGGGGCGGCGACGGCGTCGGGGCGGTGCGGGGCGGTGACGGGAACAG
>NC_057801.1:200127682-200130600 GCF_018294505.1 Triticum aestivum | reverse complement strand
CGCGGCGACGACGTCGGGGCGGCGCGGGGTGGTGACGGCGCAGGGCGGCGACGGCGATGGCGTGGGGCAGCCTGGCGGCGCCGATGAGTTCGGCGTCGTCGGCGGGGCAAATGGTCGATGAAACTGAAAATTTTCACAAGTCCTGCTTATATACACGAAGCATTGGTCCCGGTTCGTGGCACCAATCAGGACCAATGCCCCCCTTTAGTCCCGGTTGGTGCCATCAACCGGGACCAAAGGTCAATTTCCAACAGCCCAAAGGGCGGGCAACAGAGGCCTTTGGTCCCGGTTGCTGGCACCAACCAGGACTAAAGGGGGGGCATTGGTACTGGTTCGTGGCACCAACCGGGACCAATGCACCACTTTAGTTTCAGTTGGTGCCACCAACCGGGACCAGTGGGCCTTGCACAACGGCGTGGTGGTGGGAGTTTAGTCCCACCTCGCTAGCTAAGGGAGAGCCGCACCTATTTATAAGGTGTTGTGCGCCAACCCTCTCGAGCTCCTCTCTAAAGCAGGCTTTCGGGCCTAATCTGTCACTATGTGCGTGTGGGCCTACTGGGCCTACTGCGGGCCTGAATCCTGGCGCATTGTTGGGTTTCTAGTCGTATTCAGGTCGTGGTGGCCCTTTAGGTGGCCCTTTAGGTGGCCCTTTAGGTCATGGTGGCCCTGTCAACTAGGCCCCCTGGTGGCCCTCCGGTGCACATCTTCTTCTATATGAAGGCTTTTACCCTGGAAAAAAAATCTAAGGCAAGATTACGAGACGAAACTCCGCTGCCACAAGGCGGAACCTTGGTGGAACCAATCTAGGGTTCAGGTAGAGCTGTTCTGCCAGGGAAACTTCCCTTCGGGAGGGGGAAATCATCACCATCGTCATCACCAACGATCCTCTCATCGGGAGGGGGTCAATCTCCATCAACATCTTCACCAACACCATCTCTTCTCAAAACCCTAGTTCATCTCTTGTATCCAATCTTGTATCAAAACCACAAATTGGTACCTGTGGGTTGCTAGTAGTGTTGATTACTCCTTGTAGTTGATGCTAATTGGTTTACTTGGTGGAAGATCATATGTTTAGATCCTTAATGCATATTATTAATCCTCTGGTTATGAACATGAATTGGCTTTGTGAGTAGTTACGTTTGTTCCTGAGGACATGGGTGAAGTCTTGCTATTAGTACTAAAGGGCCAACCTTTAGTACCGGTTCGTGCCACGAACCGGCACTAAAGGGGTCTAACCTATAGTCCCGGTTGGAGACACAAACCGGGAATATAGGGCAATTTTCAAACTTGAAAAAATCATAACTAAATCATCCTAATTCAGAAAAATACATACAATATATCAAAATTTGCAGAACAAAAAGATTGATCCGCTGAAACGGTCAGGCTTTGAGGTAGCCACCTGACACCGTGCGATGGTGATGCTCCTTCTTCGTAGCATTTATCTTGTTTGTCGCTGACATCTTCTTACTACACTCCGATGTCTTGTTGGCCACAAATGCATCCCATTGATCTCTGAGCTTCTCAAATCGGCAGACGAATTCTGGTGTCTTTTTTTTGTCGACAAACTTTGCTTTCAGCTCATTCTTCCACCTCCTGAATAGATCTGCCATCTTGTTGAATGCAAAGGACTTGACCATTTGCTCCATAATTGGATTCTCCAGATTCTTCTCTTCTGGTAGGGTGAAGTTTACCTTCAGCGATCTCCAAAGTTCATGTTTCTATCTATCTTCAACAAAAGAAACTTGAAGCACTTCATCCTTAGGCTGATTCCATAGCTCGATGCTGATCGGGATCATGTCCCTAACAAGAATCCCGCACTGAGCAGTAAATGCCTCCTTGGTCCGGAGGGGTTCAATTGGTTGGCCATCGCGCGCGATTGCTGTGATCGTGAAACTTTCATCCGAGCGCAACTTTTTCTTCGGGCCTCGTCTCTTTACCGACGTTGTGCTCGATCCGGAGGGATAGAAATAAGAAGAAAGATGAGAGTTAATATGTGTAGATACCAAAACAATGAATGCATCAATTAGCTAGTCAGCACATGCTTAATTAATATATATACCTGGCCGGACTCTGTTCGGTCACCGGAGCCGTCATCAGGGCCCCCTTCTTGCACCGGCATTCGGTCACCGGAGCCATCATAATCATGTCCTTTCTCCTCCGTTGTTCGATAACCGTGGCCTGCTTCTTCACCCTCTCCTTCCAGACCATCGGTTTCATTGAGATACGACATGACATCACCTTCGGCTATGATTATGTCCCCCAACACCCGTTCTGCTTCCTTGTCTCGGTCGTGCTCCATAGTTTCTGCAAATATTACAACATGGCAATTATTATACAAACATGACAGATGGATATATTAGTCGCAAATGTAGACCTAGCTATAGCTATTCACAACAAGGAATTATATTAATTAATGGCCTCGACGCTTCTCTAGGGTTTGGAGTGGCCTCGGCAACGCTTAAAGGGTTCGGGGTGGCCTCGACGGCAACACTCTTTTAACTTGGTAAAGGAGGGGGTATATCGACAACGACGACATACATACATGGAAAAAAATGTTATCGGGGAGGGGGTATATCTACCCCCCTCATGTCGAAGTTATCGGGGAGGGGATAACGACCTCCCCCCCCCCTCATGTTGAATATATGTTGAATTCCCGAGAGAGTTAGGAACCGGAGGGGACTCCTCCCCCCTCATGTCTGATGAGTTTTTACTCCCTCTCTCCCATGAAACATTCATTGAACAAACTTAATACGAGTTTTAACAGAAAACATTCATCGAACAAAATTAGAACAGAAAAAATTGACCAAGTTTTCATATATCGTCATCATCTACTACAAAAATATTGACATATTATTTGCATATTCGACAATAATATCACCAAAATTATTCTATGAAGTTAACATTAAAAATTCTAACTT
>NC_057801.1:200125946-200126905 GCF_018294505.1 Triticum aestivum | reverse complement strand
GGGGCGGCGACGGCGATGGCGTGGGGCAGCCTGGCGGCGCCGATGAGTTCGGCGTCGTCGGCGGGGCAAATGGTCGATGAAACTGAAAATTTTCACAAGTCCTGCTTATATACACGAAGCATTGGTCCCGGTTCGTGGCACCAATCAGGACCAATGTCCCCCTTTAGTCCCGGTTGGTGCCATCAACCGGGACCAAAGGTCAATTTCCAACAGCCCAAAGGGCGGGCAACAGAGGTCTTTGGTCCCGGTTGCTGGCACCAACCAGGACTAAAGGGTGGGGCATTGGTACCGGCTCGTGGCACCAACCGGGACCAATGCACCACTTTAGTTTCGGTTGGTGCCACCAACCGGGACCAATGGGCCTTGCACAACGGCGTGGTGGTGGGAGTTTAGTCCCACCTCGCTAGCTAAGGGAGAGACGCACCTATTTATAAGGTGTTGTGCGCCAACCCTCTCGAGCTCCTCTCTAAACCAGGCTTTCAGGCCTAATCTGTCACTATGTGCCTGCGGGCCTACTGGGCCTACTGCGGGCCTGAATCCTGGCGTATTGTTGGGTTTCTAGTCGTATTCAGGTCGTGGTGGCCCTTTAGGTGGCACTTTTTTTTTATTTTTTTGTTTTGTTTTTTGTTTTGTTTATTTTATTTTGTTTCTACTTACAGCAAAATACTTATTAGTTTTCCAGTGATTCTTTTTGCTTTTCTGTAATAAAAATTATAACCTTTCTGTTAGTGCCATTTGTTTTCTAATTTGAATAGTTTAAATTTGAATTTTTGGAAATTTGTGTGAATCACTAGTTTTTGAATAGCTTTAGTATTAAAATAGATTTTTAGTGATTCTTTTTCCTGCTATTTAATATTACTGTGTTTTATCATTATATTCAAAAACATATTTGTTATTTTAGTTTCTAACAATTTTTTTATGATAATTCTTTTTGCAATTAAAGTTTCTAACGAAAAATT